>NW_028270150.1:0-160000 GCF_037043375.1 Chiloscyllium plagiosum | reverse complement strand
ACCCTGATCCTATCCACCAACAATTTCTCATGTCTCCTCCTGGCTCTTCTGAGCTCTCTCTTTAGGTCTTTCCTGGCTACCTTGTAACCCTCAAGCGCCCTAACTGAGCCTTCACATCTCATCCTAACATAAGCCTGCTTCTTCCTCTTGACCAGAGATTCCACTTCCTTCGTAAACCACAGCTCCCGTGCTCTACAGCTTCCTCCCTGCCTGACAGGTACATACTTATCTGGGACACACAGGAGCTTTTCCTTGAATAAGCTCCACATTTCTAATGTGCCCATCCCCTGCAGTTTCCTTCCCCATCCTATGCTTCCTAAATCTTTCCTAATCACATCGTAATTGCCTTTCCCCCAGCTGTAACTCTTGCCCAGTGGTATACACCTGTCCCTTTCTATCACTAAAGTAAACATAACAGAATTGTGATCGCTATCACCAAAGTGCTCACCTACTTCCAAGTCTAACACCTGGCCGGGCTCATTACCCAGTACCAAATTTAAAGTGGCTTTGCCCCTAGTTGGCCTGTCTACATACATTCCTGAAGAAGGGCATATGCCTGAAACGTCGATTCTCCTGTTCCCTGGATGCTGCCTGACCTGCTGCGCTTTTCCAGCAACACATTTTCGGCCCTGTCTACATACTGCGTCAGGAAGCCGTCCTGCACACGCTGGACAAAAACTGGCCCATCTATAGTACTCGTACTGTAGTGATCCCAGTCAATATTTGGAAAGTTGAAGCCCCCATGACAATTACTCTGTCTCTCTCACTCCTATTGAGAATCATCTTTGCTATCCTTTCCTCTCATGTCTACTCCATCTTTCAATAAAATCAAGGCTTCTCTGATTGGTTACTCAAATCCACATTGCCGCCTACTCCTGATAACCTTTCACCCCCTTGTTTAACAAGAATCTCTCCACCTCGGCCTTCAAAATATTCAAGGACTCTGCTTCCGCAACTTTTTTTGCAGAGTTCCAAAGACTCATGACCTTCTGAAAAAAATGTTTTTACCTCATCTGTTTTAACCAGGTGAACTCTGAGATTTAAACAGTGACGCTTAGTTTTAGATTCTCCCACAGGAGGAAGCATCCCATCCTCATCCACCTGGTCAAGACTCCTCAGAGTTTCCTAATTAAGTTGCCTCTTAATTTCCTAACCTTCAACAGATACAAGACCAGCCTGATTCCAGGGATTAATCTGATAAACCTTCTCTGAACTGCCCCACACACATTTACATCCTTCCTTATTTAAGGAGACCAGTAGTCTCCTCTTCATTGGGGAGACCGGACGCCTCCTAGCAGAGCGCTTTAGGGAACATCTCCGAGACACCCACACCAATCAACCACACCGCCCCGTGGCCCAACATTTCAACTCCCCCTCCCACTCTGCCGAGGACATGGAGGTCCTGGGACTCCTTCACCGCCGCTCCCTCACCACCAGACCCCTGGAGGAAGAATGCCTCATCTTCCACCTCAGAACACTTCAACCCCAGGGCATCAATGTGGACTTCAACAGTTTCCTCATTTCCCCTTCCCCCACCTCACCCTGGTTCCAAACTTCCAGCTCAGTACTGTCCCCATGACTTGTCCGGACTTGTCCTACCTGCCTATCTCCTTTTCCACCTATCCACTCCACCCTCTCCTCCCTGACCTATCACCTTCATCTCCTCCCCCACTCACCCATTGTACTCTATGCTACTCTCTCCCCACCCCCACCCTCCTCTAGCTTATCTCTCCACGCTTCAGGCTCACTGCCTTTATTCCTGATGAAGGGCTTTTGCCCGAAACGTCGATTTTACTGCTCCTCAGATGCTGCCTAAACTGCTGTGCTCTTCCAGCACCACTGATCCAGAATCTGGTTTCCAGCATCTGCAGTCATTGTTTTTACCTAAGGGAACACTTAGAACATACATAAAACAGTACAGTGCAGTACAGGCCTTTCGGCCCTCAATGTGGTGCTGACATTTTATCCTATTCTCAGATCAGACTAGCCGACATTCTCTTAATTTTACTGTCATCCGTCTACCTATCCAAGAGTCGCTTAAATGTCCCTCATGTCTCTGACTGTACTCCCACTGCTGGCAGTACATTCCACACACCCACCACTCTCTGTGTAAAGAACCTACCTCTGACATCTCTCCTAAACCTTCCTCTAATCACCTTAAAATTACATCCCCGATTTCTGACTTCACCACCCTTTCAGGGTGATTTCTAGACTCAGTCCATCCTTAGAGTGAAAAATCCCTCTTGAACTCTCTCCTTAACCTTATACCTCTTACCTGGAACCTTTGCCCCCTGATTATTGCCTTCTCTACCGATGAGAGAAGTGATATCATATCCATGGTATTAATACCCCTCACAATCTTGTACATCTCCATCAGATCCTCTCTCAACCTTCACTGTTCCAATGAAACATCCTCGGCCTCTCCAATCATTCCTTTATGGCTCAGAGCCTCCGGCCCAGGGAACATCCTGGTGAGTCTCCTATGTATCCCCTTGTGTGCTCTCACATCCTTCTGGTAGTGTGGGGACCAGAATTATACACAGTACTCCAGCTGTAGCCTAACCAGTGTTTTATATAAAGAAGAATAAAGGGAAAAAAAGAACAATACAGCACAAGGACAGGCCCTTCGGCCTACCAAGACTGCACCAACACATGACACCTTCCCAAACTCAAAACCTTTTGCCTCCACACGGTCCGTATCCCTCTCGTTCCTGCCTATTCATGTATCTGTCAAGATGCCTCCAAAATGCCTTGATCATACCTGCCTCCACCACCATCTCTGGCAGCACTTTCCAGAGTCCTACCACTCTCAACATAAAACCTTCTCTTCCAAATCATTTATATATTAATCCCTGTGAAACCACTGGTCAGAGATCTCCAGTCAGAAACACACCCTTCCACCACTACTCTCTGTTGTCTATGACTAAGCCAGTGCTGTATCCATCTTACCAGTTCATCATGGATCCCATGTGACTTCACCTTTTGTATGAGCCTTCCATGAGGACAACATCCACTGCCCTTCCCTCATCAATCATTTATCTCACACCCTCAAAAAACTCAAATCATGTTTGTGAGACACGACCTTCCCTGTACATAGCAATGCTGCCTATCACGAAAAAGTCTGAAAAGTTCCAGAGACGTAGAGGAAAGGATTGCAAAGATGATTCCAGAAAGGAGTGAGAGTGACAGGGGAGTTGTTATGGGGGCTTTTAACTTTCCAAATATTGACTGGAAATATTATAGTTCAAGTACTTTAGATGGGTCAGGTTTTGTCCAACGTGAGCAGGAGGGTTTCCTGACACAGTATGTAGACAGGCCAACAAGGGGCGAGGCCACTTTGGATTTGGTACTGGGTAATGAACCCAGCCAGGTGTTAGGTTTGTAGGTAGGTGAGCACTTTGGTGATAGTAACCACAATTCAGTTATGTTTACTTTAGTGATGGAAAGTGATAGGTATATATCACAGGGCAAGAGTTGTAGCTGGGCGAAAGGCAATTACAATGTGATTAGGCAAGATTTAGGATGCAAAGGATGGGGAAGGAAACTGCAGGGGGTGGGCACAACTGAAATGTGGAGCTTGTTCAAGGACCAGCTACTGTGGGTCCTTGATAAGTATGTACCAGTCAGGTAGTGAGGAAGTGGTTGAGCGCGGGAGCCGTGCTTTACTAAAGAAGTTAAATCTGTTGTCAAGTGGAAGAAGGTGGCTTATGTTAGGATAAGATGTGAAGGCTCGGTTAGAGCGCTTGAGAGTTACAAGGTAGCCAGGAAAGACCTAAAGAGAGAGCTCAGAAGAGCCAGAAGGAGACATGAGAAGTTGTTGGCAGATAGGATCAAGGTAAACCCTCAACACGTGACACCTGTTCTACAGGTATGTCAAGAATAAAAGATTGACCCGGATAAGATTAGGGCTAGTTAAGGACAATAGTGGAAAGTTGTTGTGGATTCCGAAGAGATAGGAGAGGTGCTAAATGAATACCTTTTGTCAGTATAGACACTAGAAAATGACAATGTTGTTGAAGAGAATACTGAGATACAGGCTACTAGACCAGATGGGATTGAGGTTCACAAGGAAGAGGTGTTAGCAATTCTGGAAAGTGTAAAAAACAGGTAAGTCCCCTGGGCCAGATGGGATTTATCCTCAGATTCTCTGGGAAGCCAGGGAGGAGATTGCAGAGCCTTTGGCTTTGATCTTTATGTGGTCATTGTCTACAGGAATAGTGCCAGAAGACTGGAGGATAGCAAATGTTGTCCCCTTGTTCAAGAAGGGGAGTAGAAACAACCCTGGGAATTATAGACCAGTGAGCCTTACTTCGGTTGTGGGTAAAGTGTTGGAAAGAGTTATAAGAGATAGGATTTATAATCATCTAGAAAGGAATAAGTTCATTAGGGATAGTCAACATGATTTCGTGAAGGGTAGGTCGTGTCTCACAAACCTTATTGAGCTCTCTGAGAAGGTGACAAAACAGGTGGATGAGGGTAAAGCAGTTGATGTGGTGTATATTGCATGCAATTCTGGTCTCCTTCCTATCGGAAAGATTTTGTGAAACTTGGAAGGGTTCAGAAAAGATTTTCAAGGATGCTGCCAGGGTTAGAGGATTTGAGCTATAAGGAGAAGCTGAACAGGCTGGGGCTGTTTTCCCTGGAGCGTCAGAGGCTGAGGGGTGACCTTATAGAGGTTTATAAAATCATGAGGGGCATGGACAGGATAAATAGACACAGTCTTTTCCCTGGGGTTGGGGAGTCCAGAACTAGAGGGCATAGGTTTAGGGTGACAGGGGCAAGATATAAAAGAAACCTATGGGGCAACTTTTTCATATAGAGGCTGGTATGTGTATGGAATGAGCTGCCAGAGGAACTGGTGGAGGCTGGTACAAATACAACATTTAAAAGGCATCTGGATGGGTATATGAATAGGAAGAGTTTTGAGGGATATGGGGTGAGTGCTAGTAGGTGCGTCTAGATTGGGTTGGGATATCTGGTCGGCATGGGCGGATTGGACTGAAGGGTCTGTTTCCGTGCTGTATATCTCTATGACTCTATGCTTCTATATGGACTTCAGTAAAGCTTTTGTTAAGGATCTCTCCTGTAACTAAAGAGGTTACAAAGATTTCACACAAGGCCCCAGCAATTTCCTCACCTGCCTACCTCAGCATTCAGGGATAGCTGCCATCAGGTCCTGAGGATTTGTCCACTTTAATGCTTTTCAAAACACACACCACCTCCTCCTTCTCTATACTGACATGCCCCAGAGTAACAACATACCCCTCCTGAGACTCACCATCCACCAGGTCCTCAATGGTGAATACCAAGGTGCAAAGTATTCATTAAGAACCTCACCATCTGACTCCATGCGTAAATTCCTCCTCGGTTCTTGACTGGACTGATCTTTTCCCTATTTACCTTTTGCTCCTTATGTATGTATAAAACCTCTTGGAATTTCCCTTAATCCTATTTGCCAAATACATTTCCTGGCCCCTTTTCGCCCTCCCAATTCCTTGTTTGAGTTCTTTCCTGTTCTCTTTGTACACTTTGAGGGCTCTGTCTGTCTCCCGACTCTAACACCTTACATGTCCCTCCTTTCTCTTTTTGACTAAGTTCCCAGTTTCTCTTGTCATCTAAGATTCCGACATGTCAGAGGTGAATTTGTCTTCAGTCGACATTCCCCAGTTTCTGCCTAATTGTGGCCGTTAGTCTTTTCCCAATTTAATACCTGATCCACCTGAGGATCACATGGATTTGAGGTGACTGTCAGGTCAGGCATGATCTTATTGAATGGTGGAGCAGCCTTGAGGGGCTGAGCGGCCTCCTGCTGGATTTCAGATGCCTGTATATATGTGTGCCCTCACAGAATAGAATCATAGAATCCCTACAGTGTGAAAACTGGCCCTTCGCCCCATTGACACTCTGAAAAGTATCCCACCCAAACCCAAGCCCCATTACTCTACACTTACCCCTGACTAATGCACCTAACCTACACATCCCTGAACACTACGGGCAATTTCCCACGGCCAATTCACCTGACCTGCACATCTTTGGAATGTGGGAGGAAACCGGAGCACCCGGAGGAAACCCACGCAGACACGGGGAGAATGTGCAAACTCCAAACAGACAATCGCCCGAAGCTGGAATTGAACCCGGGTCCCTGGCTCTCTGAGGCAGCAGTGTTAACCACTGAGTCGTCGTGCTGCCCTGATTGGTCCCAGATTGTTTTTCATGGTTTGTTAGTTTGACCCAGTTTTGTTCTTTTCCTGCAGAGGCTGTGGGATTGGCTGATTTCAGCACAGGCAGTAATTTGTGACTGTGACATGAATGGGATGGAACTGGAAGAGGTGAATGAGAGGCTGAGCCAAGTGAAGGTGAGGCAAAATTGGGAAAGTGCCTGTGTAACTCAGAGGAAGGGAATAATGACCCAGGGGCACTGAGGCAGCTTTTCCCATCTTGGTCTGACATTGAAATGTGTCAGATTGGCTTTAGTGAAATTGGTTTTCCTGAACTAGTCTGGGTGCCAACTGGGTTGCCACTGGTGCAGGACAAAGGTCTGGATGAAGAACCCAAAAACCTTTACTGCTGTGTCCTTGTGGAAGTGAGGGATTTCAGATCATCCCCAGCTTCAGGCTGCTTTCTGAAAGTTTAATGAATCACCCAGCACCGAGAGTGACAACTAAATGTAAACTATCTCTTTCATAGCAGCAGCTGTGTGAGGGACATTGCCACTTCAATGGTGTCTGGTAAAGCACACATGCTAATCGCTGCTCGGTCACATAGAACGTAAGTATTGTTGAAAAAGACCTTTTTATGGCCTTGACCAATCAGAATCAAATGTAGACAATTCTCAACAAGTCCAGCTCTGTGTCCATTGTACTTGCTGCTCAACAACGAGACCCATGCTTACAGGATGTGAGTGACTGTACTTGTGCCACACTCAGTCAAATGCAGCCTTGATATCAAAGGCTGTCCCTCTCCCCTCCCCTCTGGAATCCAGCTCTTTTGTCCATGTTTGACCCAAGGCTGGAATGAGGTCAGGAGCTGAGTGACCCTGGGGGAACCCAAACTGGGCAGGTCACTGAGCAGGTTATTGCTGAGCAGGTGCTGCTTGGTAGCTCTGTTACTGACACCGTCCATCACGTTACTGAGGATCGAGGGGAGACTGATGGGGCAGGAATTGGTCAGGTTGGATTTGTCTTGCTTTTCATGTACAGGACATTCCTGGTTAATTTTCTGCATTGTCAGGTAGATGCCAGTGTTGTAACTCTACATGGAACATGTTGGCTGGGGGTGAGGCAAGTTCTGGAGTATAAGCTTTCAATACTATTGCTGGAATGTTATAGTGCTACCCCTGGCATGTCCCCTGCACTCCCCATTGAACCAGGGTTGATCCCCTGGCTTGATGATAATGGGGGATATGTCGGGCCATGAGGTTACAGATTGTGCTGGAGTACAGTTCTGCTGCCGTTGATGGCCCACAGTGCCTCATGGATGCCCAGCCTTGAGCTCCTCGATCAGTTTGAAGTCTGACCCATTTAGCACAGTGATGGTGCCACACAACACACTGGAGGGGATTCTCAATGTGAAGGTGGGACTTTGTCTCCACACGGACTGTGTGGTGGTCACTCTCACCGATACTGTCATGGACAGATACATCTGCAGCCGGCAGATTGGTAAGGATGAGGTCAAGTATGTTTTTCCCTCTTGTTGGTTCCCTCCCCACCTGCTGCAGACCCAGTGCAGCAGCTCTGTCCTTTAGGACCTGACCAATTCAATCAGGAATACTGCTGCCGAGACACTCTTGGTTTTGGACATTGAAATCCCCCACCCGGAGTATATTCTGTGATCTTGCCATCCTCCCTCAAAGTGTTGTTCAACATGGAGGATGCCAATTCATCAGCCGAGGGAGGGCGGTATGTGGTGATCAGCAGGAGGTTTCCTTGCCCTTGTTTAACCTGAAACAGTGAGACTTCCTGGGGTCCGGAGTCAATGTTGAGGACTCCCAGGGTAATTCCCTCCCGACTGTATCCCACTGTGGAGCCCTGTCTGCTGGGTCTGTCCTGCCGGTGGGACAGGACATATCCAGGGATGGGGATGGTGGGGCCTGGGACATTGCTGTGAGGTTATGATGCCGTGAGTATGATTGTGTCAGGCTGTTGCTTGGCTAGGCTGTGAGACAGCTCTCCCAGTGTTGGCACCAGCCCCCGGATGTTAATGAGGGGACCTTTGCAGGATTATAGAGTCATAGAGATGGACAGCATGGAAACAGACCCTTCGGTCCAACCCGTCCATGCCGACCAGATATCCCAACCCAATCTAGTCCTACCTGCCAGCACCCGGCCCATATCCCTCCAAACCCTTCCTATTCATATACCCATCCAAATGCCCCTTAAATGTTGCAATTGTACCAGCCTCCACCACTTCCTCTGGCAGCTCATTCCATACACGTACCACCCTCTGCGTGAAAAAGGTGCCCCTTAGGTCTCTTTTATATCTTTCCCCTCTCACCCTAAACCCATGCCCTCTAGTTCTGGACTCCCCGACCCCAGGGAAAAGACTTTGCCTATTTACCCTATCCATGCCCCTCATAATTTTGTAAACTTCGATAAGGTCACCCCTCAGCCTCTGACACTCCAGGGAAAACAGCCCCAGCCTGTTCAGCCTCTCCCTATAGCTCAAACCCCCAACCCTGGCAACATCCTTGTAAATCTTTTCTGAATCCTTTCAAGTTTCACAACATCTTTCCGATAGGAAGGAGACCAGAATTGCACGCAATATTCCAACAGTGGCCTAACCAATGTCCTGTACACCCGTAACATGACCTCCCAACTCCTGTACTCAATACTCTGACCAATAAAGGAAAGCATACCAAACGCCTTCTTCACTATCCTATCTACCTGCGACTCCACTTTCAAGGAGCTATGAACCTGCACTCCAAGGTCTCTTTGTTGAGCAACACTCCCTAGGACCTTACCATTAAGTGTATAAATCCTGCTCAAGCTTACTTTCCCAAAATGCAGCACATTGCATTTATCTAAATTAAACTCCATCTGCCACTTCTCAGCCCATTGGCCCATCTGGTCCAGATCTTGTTGTAATCTGAGGTAACCCTCTTCGCTGTCCACTACACCTCCAATTTTGGAGTCATTTGTAAACTTACTAACTGTACCTCTTATGCTCACATCCAAATCATTATTGTAAATGACAAAAAGTAGTGGACCCAGCACCGATCCTTGTGGCACTCCACTGGTCACAGGCCTCCGGTCTGAAAAACAACTCTCCACCACCACCCTCTGTCTTCTACCTTTGAGCCAGTTCTGTATCCAAATGGCTAGTTCTCCCTGTATTCCATGAGATCTGGCGTTGCTAATCAGTTTCCCATGGGGAACCTTGTCGAACGCCTTACTGAAGTCCATATAGATCACATCTACTTGTTACAGCTGGTTTTGCCATTGTCTTTTCCGGTGCCAAGGTCGATGCCAGGTGATCCGTCTGGTTTCATGTCATAGAGTTATAGAGTCATAGAGATGTGCAGCATGGAAACAGACCCTTCGGTCCAAACCGTCCATGTCGCGATTGATACAACTGAATGCCTTTCCTGGCCATTTCAGAGGGGCAACTGAGAGCCAACCACATTGCTATAGGTCTAGAGTCACATGTAGGCCAGACCAGGTGAGGATGGCAGATTTCTTTCCCTGAAGGTCTTTCATGGACCAGATGGTATTTTCCCAACATTTGATGACAGTTTCATGGTCACAATCACTGAGATCAGTTGTAGATTCCAGATTTATTAAGTACTTTTCAATTCCACCAGCCCCCATGTTTCAATTCAAGCCCCAGATTTCAGACATTAGCCTGGGTTTCTAGCCCAGTGACATTATTGTTATGCCATGTTGACCTCCCATTTTCTCATTTCCCTCTGGACACCCACATTTGCAAGATTCATGGTTTTTTTTATAGATATTTTTATTAGAAATTTAACATTTTTACAAGTTTACAAAAATAAACAAAACTCTCAGATATAAACATTGATATACAATTAGCTCAAATATACAATAGCCAAAATTTGACAAAAAAAAACAAAACAACAAAAAAAACCCGAAAAAAAAACAACAAAAAAGAACAAACAGACAAAACTCAACTATCTACTAATCTAACCTACAACTAACCAGGGTGTATATTTAAGTCTCTTACATGCTCGGGATGTGTTAACATCAGATATAATAAACCCGTATTCGTGCGGGATTCCTCCCCCGAGGGGCCGCGGACCAGCCAGGTCTGTAGTCTCAATTAAATAAAAGCCCTTGTTAGGATAGCCGAAATATCTGTATTTATGTAATTCAAAAAGGGCTGCCATATTTTATAAAATAATTCGGTCTTTCGGTGCACCATGTTTGTAAGGAAGTCAAGGGGAATACATTCCATAATTAGTCTGTGCCAATTTGAAAGTCCAGGGGGGCCCTCCGCCACCCAATTCATCAAAATATTTTTCCTTGCACAGAAAGAAAGAATAGAAAATAGTCTCTTCCCGTACGTGTCCAGGGAGGGAAAGTTCGAAAAGCCCAATAGGAGAGATACGGGGTCCACTTTTATTTCCGTTCCTAAAATTTCTGTCAGGGTACTTGCTACTTTAGTCCAATATCCACGGATCTTATGACAGGTCCATAAGCAATGTACAAGAGTGCCCACCTCTATTTTGCATTTAGGACACATTGGAGATGCTCCTGCCTTAAATTTTGCCAATCGAACCGGTGCTATATGGGCCCTATGAAGTATCTTCAGCTGGATAGCCTGGGTTCTGTTACAAATAGTAATTCTTCTAGCATTTTCCCAGATATCATTCCACGTTTCTGTGGAGATTTCTAGTCCCAGATCCTGATCCCATGTTTTAAGCAGATTATCCATATCTCCCGATACTTCATCATGTAGCAAATGATAAATATTACTGACGGAAGATACCCTCACTGGTCGTAGGACACTACATTCTCTATCGGATTTATAAAGACTATCTAATAACGTAGTCTTCTTCTGTATAAAATCTCGAATTTGGAAGTATCGAAAGAGGTCTCCATTGGGTAATCCGAATTTCTGACGCAGCTGTCCGAAAGACATCAGGACCCCATCTTTAAATAAATCCCCGAGACATGAGATACCCCTGGATCTCCAGAGTTTAAAAGTGGCATCTGTTAACCCCGGTTGGAATCCCCATGCTCCCACTATCGGTGCATAGGGGGATGTTTTATGTGAATTACCCTCATTTTGCCGCATTATATTCCAAGCCTTGATTGTATTCAGTATTATAGGGTTTTTACAGTGATCTGTAATGATTTTCCTCTTGTCTGAGAATAAAAGGTTAATAAGTGGGTATTTTACTTGAGAAGCCTCGATGTCCAACCAGATTGATTGTGGATCAGACAAGACCCAATCAGCTATATAACTTAATAGGGAACTTAATTGATATTTCCTAAAATCTGGGAAGTCCAATCCACCCCTTGCCTGTGGAAGCTGTAGCTTCTTCAGCTTAATGAGGGGCCGCCTATGGTTCCAGATAAAGGAACTCAGCCAGCCGTATAATTTACATAAAGCTGTCCTCGGCAGCATCACCGGAAGCATTCTCATAGGATATAGGACACGGGGCAGGACATTCATTTTGATTAATGCTATTCTACCCAGCCAGGAAATTGGCAGGTCTCCCCATCGCTGGAGGTCCTGCCTTATCCTTTCCAATAAATTCACAAAATTAGCCTTATACAACTGACCAAATACTGGAGTAATAAAAATGCCTAAATATAAGAAACCCTCCAGGGACCAGCGAAAGGGAAAAAGGGAACCGTCCGCTAAGCGGGGTATCACAGCAAGGCCACCCATTGGCATAGCCTCCGATTTTGAAAAATTAATTTTGTAGCCTGAGAATGCACTAAATGTATTAATAACTTGGATTAAGCGGGGTATGGACATTAAAGGGTTACTGAGGAATAGAAGAACATCATCTGCATAAAGGGTAATTTTATGTTTACCTGTACCAATCCTTGGGGCCACTATATTAGGATCAGCTCGTATAGCTTCTGCTAGTGGTTCAATTATTAGCGTGAATAACAATGGTGAGAGGGGACATCCCTGACGGCAGCCCCTACCCACACTGAAGCTATCCGAGCCTAATCCATTGGTAACCACAACTGCTTTGGGATCACTATACAATGTTGAGATCCATTTGGTAAACACCTGTCCAACACCAAACCTCTCCAATGTGTAAAACAAATATGACCATTCGACCCTATCAAATGCCTTTTCCGCGTCTAATGAAACCACTACTCCTGGTATCTTTCCCTGATGACAAGCTTGAATCATATTCAGAGCCCTTCTAACATTATTGGATGATCTACGGCCCTTAATAAACCCCGTCTGATCCTCCTTTATAATATGTGGCAGTATCCTTTCTAATCTCAGTGCTAATGTTTTAGAGAGGATTTTAAAATCTACATTTAGTAAGGATATTGGTCTGTATGATGTACAATCTTCTGGGTCCTTTCCTTTTTTGAGGATAAGAGAGATATTTGCCTCTTTCAGCGAAGGCGGGAGACAGCCCTGACTATATGCATAGTTATACATGTCCATAAGTGGACCAACCAGTATTTCTGTAAATTCTTTATAGAATTCAGCTTGAAAGCCATCTGGGCCCGGCGTCTTACCATTTTGAAGGTGCCTAATTGCATCAACTATTTCTTGGGGTGTAAGAGGAGCATTTAGGACCGATACTTGTTCCGGAGTTAGGTCTGGAAAAGTCAAATTTTTAAAAAATGACTGCATCCTCTTCGCCCTATCTTCACAATCCTGTGATTTATATAACTCAGAATAGAATTTTCTAAAGGTCGCATTAATCTTTTTATGATCATGAGTCAAAATACCCGTACTTTCCTTGATAGACATAATAGTCTGAGGGGCCTTTTTTTTCTTTGCAAGAAATGCTAAGTATCTACCCGGTTTGTCGCCATATTCATATAATCTTTGCTTTGCAAATAATATTTCCCTCTTAGCCGTTTGAGTAAGTGTAGTATTTAGAGCTGTCCTAAGAGCTGTAATCCTTTGCAATTTAATAATAGAGGGTCTATCAATGTATGCTGTTTCAGCCGCTTTTAAGCGGGTTTCAAGCAAACGCTGTTGTTCTCCTTTTAATTTCTTCTGGGTCGCTGAGTAGGAGATGATCAAGCCTCGCGTGTAAGCTTTGAAGGTCTCCCACATCATTGACGGGTTGCTAGCTGTACCTGAATTAATTTCTAAAAAAGTTTTAAATTCTTGAGAGAAGTACTTTACAAATTTACTATCTTTCATTAAGAAGGGGTCCATACGCCAATGCCGAGGGGATGTCCCACTGTTCTTCGCCTTAGTTTCCATATATACAGCAGCGTGGTCAGAAATTGCTATATTACCTATTTTACAGGATGATATGGAATTTTAAAAAATTGAGGGGGCAAAAAACATATCAATTCTGGTATGACATTTATGTGGATTAGAGTAGAAAGAAAAATCTCTACCCTGTGGATGAAGACATCTCCATACATCTACTAATCCTAATTCTTTGTTCAGATCCATCAATTGTCTAGATCTGGGAGATACTCCTGCAGTACTCTTGGGAATCCTGTCTATTTCCGGATCCATAATACAATTAAAGTCTCCCCCTATAATTATATGACGGGCATCAAAAGCCATCAATTTTGAGAAGGCTTCCGTTATAAATTTAAAGGGGTGTGCCGGGGGGCAGTACAAATTTAAAATCCCATATTCCTCTCCATTTATGAGAGCTTTAATCAAGATATATCGTCCAGATTCGTCTTTTATCTGCTTTAGGATTTTGAAAGGGAAATTCTTCCGAACAAGAATAACAACTCCCCTGCTTTTTGAGCTAAAAGAAGAAAAAAAGGCCTGATCAAATCCGCCCTGTCGTAATTTCAAGTGTTCTTTATCTGACAGATGCGTCTCCTGTAGGAGAGCTATATCAACTCTTTCCTTCTTAAGATTTGATAATATTTTCTTCCTTTTAAGTGGCGAATTACTCCCTTTGACATTCCAGGTGCACCACTTAACCGATTGATCAACCATAATCCTCTGGGCCAATCCGAGACCCCTCGGGAGGGGGAACCCCATCCAGAACATCCCGGGCATGGAACATGTAAAATTTACAAAAATAAACCCTCTTTAATACACCCACAACAATACAGTAAAAAACTATTTCTAAATAAAAAAAATATAAAACGTATCTAAGTGGAGACTTTCCCCCTTGTTCCCAGGGGGCATCACTTCCTCTCCAAAAATCCCTCATATCCTCTCCCAACCAATGCCCCACCCTTGACCCAGGCACTCCTCAATAAAGTGAGGAAAATTCAAATATAATACAAAGCTAGAGTTAACCGTGAGCACCCCACCCCCACCCCTACCAACACCTGGGTATATTTGGTAATGTTAATACCACATATAAACATATAACTATAAAATTACCAGTTCAACAAATAATAATTAAATATGATAATACAAAATAACGAAGGGAAAAACAACCCCGCTCCTAAAGACAGAGGTAAAATCGAATAAGGTAACCACCTCCCCCCACCCACATTAACCAAATCCCCCAGCTTGTATATACATATATATACATACACATACATATATATATATATATACATACATACACATATACATACACCCCTCATATATACATAAAATAATAACAGAAAACAACTCCGGGGGGGGGGGGGGGGGAGAAAATCAAATCCCTCTCCCCACCCCCCATAATAATATTAAGCAATAAGGTAAGAAAAGAAACAAAAAGGGAGGGGATATAAACCAAAACGGGGGGGGGAAGGCAGACCAACATCCATTATGTCCTACAGTTTATCTAAGAGAGTCCAAGAATTCCTTAGCCTTTTCTGGTGATCCAAAGTTATATACAGATCCTTCATGGTTAAAGCGTAACATCGCTGGGTAGCGTAAGGAGTACTGTACATTTAAGTCCCTTAAACGCTTCTTCGCCTCGTCGAATGCCTTCCTCTTTCGAACCAGAGCCGGGGAAAAGTCCTGAAATAGCATGATCTTGGATCCTTTGTAGATCATAGCTTGGGGGTCTTTTCCGAGATTTCTAGAGGCTTCTAGGAGTATCTGCCTCTCCCTGTAGCTCTGCAGCCGGAACAGGACCGGGCGTGGGCGCTGGTTCGAGCCAGGCCCGCGTATTGCTACCCGGTAGGCCCATTCCACCCTTACCTGGCCTGATCCAGCTTGCAGATTTAAAAGTTGTGGCAGCCACTGCTCCAAGAATGCTGTAAGCTGGCCTTCCTCTTCCTACTCGGGAAGGCCCAGCAAACGAATATTTTTTCGACGACCTCGATTATCGAGGTCGTCAATATGATTTTCCAAGGTCCGGACTCGCTGCTCGAGAGTCCGGACCTGATCCACGGCCGATTGAGCGGTTGTCTCCGAGGTCGCGGCCTTTAGCTCCGCCCCTCCAACTCGGCGTTGAATTTCATCAATCTCACGGTCGTGCTTCTTCAGCGCGGCCGAGAGCGACTCCCAACGATTCCTGGATTCGACGATAAAGGCATCGATCTTCGAGTCAAGCTTGGAAAGCATTTCTGCAAGGCTTGTCACTGTAGGTAAGTCCCCCGGGGCGGCTGTGGACGCCTCTGCTGCAGCTGGAGAGTGTGGGGGAGGGGTTGCTGCTTGCTGAGAGCTGCGGGCTCCCTTCCCTTTAGTCATTTTAACTTAGGATAAAGTTGCTTAAATATAATATTACACCACTAATTCAGTTACTAAACTATTATAAATGATTTATAAATGATTTGGTAAGCTTGGTAGGGGGTAGGTGACCCACTGTGCCCAAGTCTTGGGAGGAGCACTATAGACTCAGTCTTACTGGGTCGCCGCCATCTTGGATCCCCTCATGTTTTTTTTTTAATCATTTCCACTTGTACAACAGCCTCAGTCTTCTGCACATTATCCTGGGTCTGCCAGCCTGTGGCTAACTCACTGAAGCTGTTTGTATCTTACAGCCGCATGTGTCCTTCCACACAGCTTCCTGATCCACCCAGGTTTGTAACATTAACAAATGTGATATTTACACCCTACCTCTGAACCTAAGTCACTAATTTGTTGCTCTCCTCTCTCTCCCCCTCCCCCACACTTTCTCCACTCCTGCCTTCCTCCCACTCTCTCCCCCTCTTTACTCCCCACCTCCTCTTTCCCCACTCTCTCTCCTCTATGCCACCCCCACTCTCTACCCCTCACCCCCCATCCAATCTCTCCCACACTTGTCTCTCCCCATCTCTCCCAATCCTCTCTCTCCCTCCTTTCTCTCTCCTCAATGTCTCCACTCTCTCCCCCTTCCATTAACTCCTCACACTATCTACTCCTCTCTCTTAACCTCCCAATATCTCCCTTTCTTTCTCTCCTCCTTCATCTCCCCCTGTCACTATCTCTGTCTGTCTCCCCTTCCATTATCTCATTTTCTCTCCCTCCATTTCTCCCTCTCTCCTTCCCCACTTTCCCCTCCCTCTCTCTCCCTTCTCCCAGCTGCACCTCTGCCATCCCCCCATCTCCTTTTTTCTCCCTTCCCTTCTCCCTCCCTACTCCCCCTATCCTCTCTTGGACCACTTCTCTGCAGGAGTTGATGAGTGATCTCTATCTGCAGAAGTTAGAGGTGGAGACCCTTACTCATCACTCTCAGTCTTTCACTCGCCGATTGCCAGTTCCTGAGCGAGAGCTGATTGAGGGGCTCTTGCAGGACTATCGAGAACGCTGGGAGAAGCTGGAGAGAGAATTAGTCAGTAAACAGGTAAGGGGGATTCACATTAGAGAGGGAACAGTGGATGTTCCTGGTGGAATAGGGGGTGTTCCTGGAGAAATGGAAGATGTTTCAGAAGGAATGGGGGATGGTCCATTAGAGAATGGAAGATATTAGAACCACAGAATGGTATAGCACGGAAGGGATCCATTCGGCCCAACTTGTCCAAGCCAACCCAAAGACCCCGAGATGTCCTTTCTAATCTCATCTTGCTGCACATGGCAACTTACAACATTTTAAAGTTCAGAACCAGGAACGTTTTCAAAGAGTTTAGTGCCTCAACACAGGCAGCCAATTCCAGGCACCTACCATGTTCTCTACATGGCACGGGTGGCTCAGTGGTTAGCACTGTTGCCTCACAGCACCAGGAACCTGAATTTGATTCCAGCTTTGGGTAACTGTCTGTGGAGTTTGCACACTCTGCCTGTGTCTGCGTGGGTTTCTTCCCACAATCCAGAGCTGGACAGGTTATGTGGATTAGCCATGTTAAATTGCCCCACTGTCCTGTGGACATATTGACCAAACAACCTCACCTCCCCATGGCCGAACACGTCAACTCCCCCCTCCACCCCCAACCAACTCCCCCAAGGACATGCAGGTCCTGGGCCTCCTCTGCCACCAAACTCTAACCATCCGACGCCTGGAGGAAGAATGTCTCATCTTCCGCCTTGGGACCCTCCAACCATACGGGAACAATGTGGATTTCTTCATCTCCCCTCCCCCCACCTGGTCAGCATGGATGCGTTGGACCGAAGGGTCTGTTTCCGTGCTGTATGACTCCACGCTCATGTTGGCATGTGGCACTGGGAGTAATCCTGAGGTTTGAGGTCCTATATTTTAATTTGTCTCCTAACTTCCTCGATTCAGCTGTCGAGTCCTCATCCCTGTGTTTGGTGGTTGATACCTCTGTGTGTACCACCACCAGAGTGTTCAACCTCCTGCTCCAGAATGTCTTGCAGCCACTCTGAGACATCCCTGACCAGAACACTATGATATTCGAGAGGAGATAGAGGAGAATCCAGAGCGATTGGTGAGAGGGTGGGCGGGGGGGGGCGGGTAGCGGTGACTGAAATGGAATGAGGAATCCAACTTCGGACTTTTGTCCTTTGATTGCAGCATGAGTTGGAAAAGACGTTGCTGAGTCTTGGACATTTCCAACCAGCTCTCCAGCAGACTCTGACATGGCTGATAACTACCCAGGAGTTACTGGATCAACAACGATGCCCCAGCATTGATCTCCACACCTGTGAGATACAGCTAGCAAAACTTCGGGTCAGTTCGATAGATCTATAATAGATCAATATAATCTTTACAGGTGGCACAGTGGTTAGCACTGCTGCCTCACAGCGCCAGAGACCCAGGTTCAATTCCCGCCTCAGGCAACTGACTGTGTGGAGTTTGCACATTCTCCCTGTGTCTGTGTGGGTTTTCTCTGGGTGCTCTGGTTTCCTCCCACAGTCCAAAAATGTGCAAGTTAGGTGAATTGGCCATGCTAAATTGCCCATTGTGTTAGGTGAAGGGATAAATGTAGGGGAATGGGTCTGGGAGGGTTGCTCTTCAGAGGGTCAGTGTGGACTTGTTGGGCCGAAGGGCCTGTTTTCACACTGTAAGTAATCTAATAAGATCATAGACATAAGACACAGGACCAGAAAGTAGGCCATTCAGCCCATCAAATCTGCTCTGCCATTCAATCATGGTAGATATGTTTCTTGACTCCATTCTCCCTCTTTCTCTCTGTAACCTTTGATCCTCTTGATACTCAGGAACCTTTCTATCTCAGTCTTAAATATACTCCATGACCTGGCCATCACAGCATTCTGTGGAGTGAATTCCATAGACTCCCCACTCTCTGGCTGAAGACGTTTCTCCTGATCTCTATTCTAAAAGGGTCTTCCCTTTACTCTAAGGCTATGCCCTTGGGTCCGAGTCTCTCCTACCAATGGAAACATCTTGCCAAAATCATCTGTTTTGTCAACATCATTCAGTATTCTGTATGTTTCAATGAGATCCGACCTCATCCTTCTAATGTCCATTGAGTGTAAACCCAGAGTCCTCAAACGTTCCTCATTTGTGAACCTTTTCATTCCTGGGACCGTTCTCATGAACCACCTCTGAACATGCTCCAGGGCCAGTACGTCCTTCCTGAGATATGGGGCCCAAAACTGCACATAATATTCCAAATGGGGTCTGGCCAGAGCTTTATAGAGCCTCAGAAGTACATCCCTGCTTTTATATTTAAATCCTTTCAAAATAAATGCCATAATTGCATTTGCCTTCCTATCTACTGACTCAACCTGCAAGTTTACCTTGAGAGAATCCTGGACTAGAACTCCCAAGTCTCTTTGCACTTCAGATTTCTGAATTTTCTCCCCCATTTAGAAAATAGTCCACGCCTCCATTCTTCCGACCAAAGTGCATGACCTCACACTTCCCCACGTTGTCCTCCATCTGCCACTTCCTTGCCCACTCTCCTATCCTGTCCAAATCCTTCTGCAGCCTCCCCACCTCCTCAATGCTACCTGTCCCTCTACCTACCTTTGTATTGTCTGCAAACGTGGCCAGAATGCCCTCAGCTCCTTCATCTTGATCGTTATTGTATAAAGTGAAAAGTTGTGGTCCCAACACTGAGCCTTGTGGAACACCACTTGTCACCGGCTGCCATCCTGAGAAGGACCCTTTTATCCCAGTCTCTGTTTTCTGCCCGACAGCCCAGCTTCTATCTGTGCTAGCACCTTGCCCCTAACACCATGGGCACTTAGCTTACTCAGTAGCGTCCTGTACGGCACCTTGTCGAAGGTTTCCTGAAGTCCAGGTAGATAACATCCATTAGCTCTCCTTGGTCTAACCTGCTCATTACTTCCTCAAAGAATTCTAGCAGATCTGTCAGGTGTGACCTCCCCTTGATGAAACAATGCGGACTTTGCCGTATTTTACCGTACATTTCCAAGTATTCAGAAATCCTCTTCCTCACAATGAATTCCAGGATCTTACCCATGATCAAGGTTAGGCTAATCGGTCTGTAATTTTCTATCTTTTGCCTTACTCCCTTTTTAAACAGGGGTGTCATGTTAGCGATTTTCTAGTTGTCTGGGACCCTCCCTGATTCTAGCGATTCCTGAAAGATCACCACTAACTCCTCCGCTATCTCTTCAGCTATGTCCCTGAGAACTCTGGGCTGTAGCCCATCTGCTCCAGGTGATTTATCCACCTTCAGGCCATTCAGTTTTTCTAGCACCTTCTCCTTGCTGATGGCCACCAGACTCAGCTCTGACCCCTCACTCTCTTGAATTTTTGGGATATTACTCCTGTCTTCCACCATGAAGACTGACCCAAAGTAATTATTCAGTTCCTCAGCCATTTCCTTGTTCCCCACTACTATCTCTCCAGTGGCACTTCCAACAACCCAATGTCCACTTTTGCCTCTCTCTATATATCTAAAGAAACTCTTACAGTCTTCCTTTATATTACTGGCTACCTTACCCTCATATTGAATCTTCTTGGTCTTTGTAAGCTTCCAAATCCTCTGGTTTCCCACTGCCCTTCACCACATTATATGCTTTCCCTTTTGTTTTTATGCTGACCCTGACTTCCCTGGTCAGCCACGGTTGCCTCATCCTCCCAGTACCTTGCTTCCTTTTCCTCAGGATGAATCCCTGCTGTGTCTCCTGAATTACTCCCAGAAGCTCCTGCCATTGTTAACCTGCATCAGCTTTTAGAGTCCGACACCCCCTTGGTCTTTACTGAGGATCTATGCTCCAGAACTTGCCGCTTCCCTCGCCAAGTTGTTCCAGTACAGCTACAACACTGATATCACCCCAACATTGTTGAAAATTGCCCAGGTTTATCCTGTACGTAAAAGGCAGGGCAAATCCAACCCAGCCATCAGTCTCCTCTTGATCCTCAGTAACGTGATGAACAGTGTCATTAACAGTGCTATCAAGCAGCACCTGCTCATTGAGGCCCAGTTTGGGTTCCACTCAGCTCCTGACCTTATTGCAACTTTGGTTCAAAGCGTTTTAACTTATTCATCGGTGAGATGTGCTGTTGGGGTGGCTGGTCAGCATTTGTTGCCCATCACAAGTTGCCCTTGAGAAGGTGGTGATGAGCTGTCAATATGGACGAAACAGCAAAAGTTCAGAAGTGAGGTGAGAGTGACAGCTCTTGACATCAAGGCTGCATTTGACCGAGTGTGTCATCAAGGAGCCCTGGCAAAACTGGACTCAATGGAAATCAGGGTCAAACTGTCTGACTGGAATCATACCTGACACATAGCAAGATGGTCATAATTGTTGTAGGTCAGTCATCTCAGCTCCAGGACACCTCTGCAGGGGTTTCTCAGGGTAGTGTCCTAGGCCCAACCATCTTCAGTTGCTTCATCAATGACCTTCCCTCCAGCATAAGGTCAGAGGTGGGGATGTTCGCTGATGATTGTACAGTGTTCAGCACCATTCGCAACTCCTCAGATACTGAAACAGTCCGTGTTCAAATGCAACAAGATCTAGACAATCTCCAGGCTTGGGCTGACAAGTGACAAGTAACATTCATGCCACAGAAATGGTCATCTCCAATAAGGGGCAATCTAACCACCACCCCTTGACAATCAATGGTGTTACCATCACTGAATCCCCCACGATTAACATCCTGAGGGTTACTATTGACCAGAAATTCAACTAGACTCACCATATAAACACAGTGGCTACAACAGCAGGTCAGAGGCTGGGAATACTGCAGCGAGTAACTCACCTCTTGACTCCCCAGAGCCTGCCCACCATCTACAAGGCACAAGGCAGTAGGGTGATGGAATACTCCCCACTTGCCTGGATGGGGGCAGCTCCAACAACACTCAAGGAGCTTGACACCATCCAGGACAAAGCAGCCCCCACTTGATTGGCACCACATTCACAAACACCCACTCCCTCCCCCACCGACGCTCAGTAGCAGCAGTGTGTACTGTCTACAAGATGCACTGAAGAAACCCACCAAAGATCCTCACACAGCACCTTCTAAACCCACAGCCACTTCCATTTAGAAGGACAAGGGCAGCAGATCTATGGGAACACCACCATCAGCAAGTTCCCTTCCAAGCCCCTCACCATTCTGACTTGGAAATATATCACCGTTCATTCACTGGGTCAAAATCTGGAATTTGTCCCCTAATGGCATTCCGAGTCTATTTACAGCACATGAACTGCAGCAGCTCAAGGCGGCAGCTCACGCCCACTTTATAGAGTCAGAGAGTCATACAGGTAAAAACAATGACTGCAAATGCTGGAAACCAGATTCTGGATCAGTGGTGCTGGAAGAGCACAGCAATTCAGGCAGTATCCTCTCATTGGATGCTGCCTGAACTGCTGTGCTCTTCCAGCACCACTGATCCAGAATCAGAGAGTCATACAGCACAGAAACCTTTTGTCTGACTCATCCATTCTCACCAGACATCCTAATCTCTTCTAATCATTTGCCAGCATTTAGCCAATATCCCTCTAAATCTTTCCTATTAATGTACACATCCAGATGCTTTTTAAATGTTGTAACTGTACACACCTTGACCATTTCCTCTGGCAGCTCGTTCCATACACACACCACCCTCTGTGTTTAAAAAGGTTACCCCTCATGTCCCTTTTAAATCCCGCCCCTCTCACCCTAGTTCTGGATTCCCCCCTATCCCAGGGAGAAGACTTTGTCTATTTATCCTATCCATGCCCCTCATGATTTTATAAACCTCTATAATGTCACCCCTCAGCCTCCAACGCTCCAGGGAAAACAGCCCCAGCCTGTTCAGCCTCTCCCTATAGCTCAAATCCTCCAATCCTGGCAATGTCCTTAAATCTTTTTTGCACTCTCTCAAGTTTAACAACTTTAATTGGTAATGAGTTGAAGGGTTATGGGCAGAAGACAGGAGAATGGGGGTGAGGGGTATATCAGCCATGATCGAATGGCACAGCAGACTCAATGGGTCAAATGGCCTAATTCTGCACCTATAACTTATGAGCTGTTTGTGCAGCAACACTCCCCAGGACCCCACTATTAAGTGTATAAGGAGAAAGTGAGGCCTGCAGACGCTGGAGATCAGAGTCGAGAGCGCGGTGCTGGAAAAGCACAGCAGGTCAGGCAGCATCCAAGGAGCAGGAGAATCGACATTTCGGGCAAAAGCCCTTCATCAGGAATGAGGGATGAAGACAAACTATTCCTGATGAAGGGCTCCTGCCCGAAACGTCGATTCTCCTGCTCCTCGGATGCTGCCTGACCTGCTGTGCTTTTCCAGCAACACACTCTCGACATTAAGTGTATAAGTCCTGCCCTGATTTGTCTTACCAAAAAAGCAGCACCTCACATTTATCTAAATTAAACTTCATCTGCCACTTTTCGGTCCATTGGCCCATTTGATCAAGGTCAGGTTGTAATCTGAGATAACCTTCTTCACTGTCCACTACACAACCTAAGAGCAAAGAAAATTTACAGCCCAGGAACAGGCCCTTCGGCCCTCCAAGCCTGAGCCGATCCAAATCCACCGTCTAAACCTGTCGCCCAATTCCTAAGCATCTGTATCCCTCTGCTCCCCACCTACTCATACATCTGTCCAGATGCATCTTAAATGAATCTACCGTGCCTGCCTCTACCACCTCTGCTGGCAACGCATTCCTGATGCCCACCACCCTCTGTGTGAAGTACTTGCCGCGTGTATCCCCCTTAAACTTTCCACCTCTCAGCTTGAACGTGTGACCTCTCGTTATTGAATCCTTTACCCTGGGAAAAAGCTTGTCTCTATCCACCCTGTCTATACCCTTCATGATTTTGTAAACCTCAATCAGGTCCACCCACAATCTCTATTTTTCTAATGAAAACAAACCTAACCTACTCAACCTCTCTTCATAGCTCACACCTTCCATACCAGGCAACATCCTCGTAAACCTTCTCTGCACCCTCTCCAAAGCGTCCACATCCTTTTGGTAATGTGACGACCAGAACTGTACACAGTATTCAAAATGCGGCCGAACCAATGTC
This sequence comes from Chiloscyllium plagiosum, assembly GCF_037043375.1. Classification (NCBI taxonomy): domain Eukaryota; kingdom Metazoa; phylum Chordata; class Chondrichthyes; order Orectolobiformes; family Hemiscylliidae; genus Chiloscyllium; species Chiloscyllium plagiosum. The sequence continues at coordinate 136,185 of NW_028270150.1, read as the reverse complement.
TTGTACAATTTTAACATGACCTGCCAGCTCTTATACTCAATACCCCGTCCAATTAAAGCAAGTATACCATATGCCTTCTTGACCACATTATCCACCTGTGCAGCAACCTTCAGAGTACAATGGACCTGCACTCCCAGATCTCTCTGCTCATCAACTTTTCCCAAGGCTCTTCCATTCATTGTATAATTCACTCGAGAATTAGACTTTCCTAAATACATCACCTCACATTTGTCTGGATTGAGCTCCAGTCTATCTATATCCTCCCGTATTCTCTGACAGTCCCTTATGCTTTCTCCTACTCCACCAATCTTTATGTCATCTGCAAACTTGCTGATCATACCAACAGTGTCCTCTTCCAGATCATTTATGTATATTATGATATTTATGATATTTATGATTTATGATATCCTAGTCTCATGTTCCTAACCATGTCCTGAGTTCATCTGCCTTCCCTTTTGCATTGAAATAAATGCAGTTTAATTTACCAGTCCTACTCCACTCTCTGCCAAGCTCTTGTCTCTTTTGACTAATAGACTTGCTCCCCGTAACTACTGTCCCAGCCTCAGCCTTTCTCACTATCTCTTTGGTTCCCACCTCTCCTTACTAGTTTGAAGCCTCCCGAGTAGCACCAGCTAATCTGCCCGCTAGTATTCTACATACAGAATCTGCAGGCAGGGAGGAAAGCTAATGGCATGCTGGCCTTCATAGCGAGAGGATTGAAGTAGGGATGTCTTGCTGCAGTTACACAGGGCCTTGGTGAGGCCACACCTTGAGTATTGTGTACAGTTTTGGTCTCCTAGTCTGAGGAAGGACGTTCTTGCTATTGAGGGAGTTCAGTGAAGGTTCACCAGACTGATTCCCGGGATGGCAGGATCAATGTATGAGGAAAGACTAGATCGACTGGGCTCCTACTCACGGGAATCTCACAGAAACATATAAAATCCTGATGGGACTGGACAGGCTAGATGTGGGAAGAATGTTCCCGATGTTGGGGAGGCCCAGAACTAGGGGGTCACAGTCTAACAGTAAGGGGTAAGTCATTTAGGACTGAGATGAGGAAGGATTTCTTCACCCGGAGTTGGGAACCTGTGGAATTCTCTTCCACAGGAAGCTGTTGGGGCCTGTTCATTAGATAGAAAGGAGTCAAGGGGTATGGGGAGAGGTTGGGAATGGGCTACTGAGACTGCATGATCAGCCATGATCATACTGAATGATGGTACAGGCTCAAAGGGCTGATTGGCCTCCTCCTGCACCTATTTTCTATATTTCTATGATAATGGTCCCCTTCCAATCTAGGTGGAACCCATCCTTCTTATACAGGTCAATTCTATCCCAAAAATGTGAATCCTTGCCCACTGTACCAGCTCCTCAACAACACATTCATCTGCTCTATCCTCCTATTCCTACTCTCACTCACACATGGCATCAGTATTAGTCCATATTACTTCCTCCAGGACCAACATTTCAACATCCTGCCTAATTTCCTTTATTCTCCCTGCAGAACATCATCCATTTCCTTACCTATACCTCTGGTATCAGTATGTACAATGACTTTCTACTGGTCAGTCTCCTCTTTGAAAATATTCTGCTCCCTCTCTGAGACATCCTTGACCCTAGCTCCAGGGAGGCAACACCGCATCCTAATGCCTCCTCGTTGGCCACTGAAACATCTTCTGTGCCACAGACTAGAGAGTCCCCTATTACAATCAATCACTTGGAACCTGACTTACTCATTACTGTACAGCCAGTTACAGTACCAGAAACCTGGTTGTCAGTGCTAGACTCCCCTGAGAGGTCACACCTCCCGACAGTATCCAAAAGGGTCTAGTGGTATTATCGTTGGACTGTTAAGCCAGAGATCCAGATAATGTTCCAACGACCCAGGTTCAAATCCGGCCAGCATTGATGGTGAAATTTGAATTCAGTAAAACTCTGGAATTAAGAGTCTAATGATGACCGTGAATCCATTGTCATTGGAAAAACCCATCTGGTTCATTAATATGCATTAGGGAAGGAAAGTGCCATTCTTTGCCAGATCTGGCCTACATGTGACTCCAGACCCACAGCAATGCGGTTGACTCTTAAACTACCCTCTGGGTAATTAGGGATGGGTAATAAATGCTAGCCTAGCCAGCGACACCCTCATCCCATGAACAAATGCCAAATAAAATCCAAACGGCAGACCTGTTTGAGATGGGGATAGCCACAGGAGACTCCTGCCCTACCTGCCTCCCTCTCCTACCATTCATGGCAGTCAACCATCGACCTCTCTATATCTGCAGTGTCTCCATCTTCCATCATACCCCCAGCTCTTGTAAACTCTTGCCTCAAACCCACTGCTGCAGCTGATCCATGTAATCTAAAAAGGTTGCAACCAAACACACTTCCTCTCGGCATAGTCATCAGGAGTATGAAATTCTCCCTAATCTCCTACATCCAATAGAAATTGAATTGAGTTGAATTTATTGTCACGTGTACCGAGGTGCAGTGAAAAGCTTTGTCTTGCGAGCAATCCAGGCAGATCGCAGAGTTAAATAGCATAGATAGTAAATAATAGGGAAACAGCAGCAAAAACAAAAACACAGGTACAGGCGAATGTTAAGTGTTTGTGAGTCTATTCAGTGTCTAACAATAGTAGGATAGAAACTATTTCAAAACCGGCTGGTGCGTGCGTTCAGGCTTCTGTACCTTCTCCCCGATGGTAGAGGTTGTAGAAAAACATTGCCAGGGTGGGATGGATCTTTGAGAATGCTGGCGGCCTTTCCCTGACAGTGGGCCTGGATTCCATAGATGGGAGCTTGGCCTTTGTGAGTGTCCGGGCCAAGTTCCCCACTCTCTGTAACCATCTCCGATCTTGAATGGTGCAGCTGCCATACCAGGTAGTGATACATCCAGACAGAATGCTCTCGATGGCGCACCTATAAAAGTTGGCAAGGGTATTCACCGTCATGCCCCAAATTACCTCAGCTGCCTGAGGAAGAAGAGACGTTGTTGGGCCTTTGTAACCAGTGTGTCCACATGAAGAGCCCAAGAAAGCTTGTTGTGGATGACCACTCCCAGGAGCTTGACACTCTCCACTCGTTCCATCTCTGTGCTGTTAATGTTCAGGGGGGGCATATGTAACATCCCGCCGAAAGTCAATAATGAGTTCCTTGGTTTTGTCAGCATTGAGAGTTAGGTTGTTCTCAGTGCACCATTTTTCCAGGTCTTCCACCTCCCATCTGTAGTCTGTTTCGTTGCCATCTGAGATTCGACCGACTATGGTAGTGTCATCAGCGAACTTTTGTAAATGGCATTAGTCTGGTATTTGGCGACGCAGTCATGGGCATACAGTGAGTACAGTAGGGGGCTGAGTACGCACCCCTGGGGGGCTCCAGTGTTGAGTGTTAGTGAAATATTGTCCCCAATCTTCACTGAATGTGGCCTGTGGGTCAGGAAACACTGAGGTTCCAGTTGCAGAGAGTGGGGCTTAGTCCGAGGTCACTAAGTTTAGTAATCAGTCTCGAGGGGATAATAATGTTGAAGGCTAAAGTGTAGTCAATGAGTAGGATTCTTACATAGCTGTTCTTGGTGTCAAAATATTCTAGGGAGGAGTGAAGGGCATCTGACATGGATCTGTTGGTCCATTAGGCAAATTGGAGTGGGTCAAGCGTAGTGGGGAGGCTGGAGTTGATTAATGCCATGACCAGCCTTTCAAAGCACTTCATGCCCACCGAAGTTAGGGCCACTGGGCGGTAGTCATTGAGACATGCTGCATGAGCCTCCTTAGGCACAGGGGTGATGTTGGCCTCTTGAAACAGGCAGAGACAGTGGCCTGCTGCAGGGAGAGGTTGAAGATGTCCCAGAAGACCCCAGCCAGTTGATCTGCACATGCTCTGAGTGCACGGCCTGGTACTCTGTCTGGTCCCATCACTTTCCTTAGATTCACAGGAAGGAAAACTGATCTGACCTCTGATGCAGTGACTGTTGGCATAGGTTCGACAGGCCTTATTGGAATAGGAGTTACCTCTCCACTGAAATACTGCTCAAAGTGAGTAGAGAAGGTGTTGCGGAGGGATGCATCATCGTCTGCTATCTTATGCTGTCTCTTTTTAGAACCTGTGATGTCATTCAAGTCCTTGCCATAGACTCCGGGTGTCTGTCTGGGTCTCTAGTTTGGATCGGTATTGGTCCTTGGCTGCCTTAATGGCTCTGCGAAGGTCATACTTGGATTCCTTATATTTGAGTGGGTCTCCTGATCTGAAGGCCTTACACCTGATTTTTAGCAGGTTCCGCATGTCCTGATTCATCCAGGGTTTCCTGTTGGGGAACTCCCAGATTGACTGGAAGATAACCACCAATGCATCTATTATTTCTAGAGCCACTTCCTTAAGCACTCTGGGATGTAGGTTATCAGGCCCTGGGGATTTATCCACCTTCAATCCCCTCAATTTTCCCAGCACCATTTCTCTACTAATAGTGACCTCCCTCAGTTCTTCCCTCTCACTAAATCTTGCATTCTCCAGGAATTCTGGGATCTGATTTGTGCCCTCTTTTGTAAAGACAGAACCAAAGTATGTATCCAGTTGCTCAGCCATCTCTTTGCCCCCTATTATACATTCCTCCGTTTCTGTCTGTAGGGGACCTATATTTGTCTTCATCAGTCTCTCTCTGTTCACGTACCTATGAAAACTCTTACTGTCAGTCTTCATGTTCCCTACCTGCTTACTTTTGTTCTGTGTTTTCCCCTTCTTCATCAATCCCTTGGACCTTCTTTGCTGAATTCTAAACTGCTCACAATCCTCAGACATATTATTTTTCTTGGACAATCTGTATGCTTCTTCCACCTGTATGGATCGGATACCATCTCTAATTTTCTTACCCATTTTACTTTTGTGCCAGACAGGATTAAACATTTGTTGCAGTTTCCCCCGTGCATTCCTTGAATGTATGCCATTGCCTATCCACTGTCATTCCTTTAAGTGACTCTCCCCAATCTATCAAGACCAACTCACGCCTTTTATCTTCATAGTTTCCTTTATTAAGATTCAGCACCCTAGTCTCCGAATCAACTACCTCACTCTCCATCTTGTTAAAAATGACTATCTTGTTACAGTTGCTATTTGAGGAAAGACATTCTGGCTATTGAGGGAGTGCAGCGTAGGTTCACGAGGTCAATTCCTGGAATGGCGGGACTACCTTACGCTGATAGATTGGAGCGACTGGGCTTGTATACCCTTGAGTTTAGAAGACTGAGAGGGGATCTGATTGAGACATATAAGATTATTAAAGGATTGGACACTCTGGAGGCAGGGAACATGTTTCCGCTGATGGGTGAGTGCCGAACCAGAGGACACAGCTTAAAAATACAGGGTAGACCATTGAGGACAGAGTTGATGAGAAACGTCTTCACCCAGAGAGTGGTGTGTGTGTGTGGAATGCTCTGCCCCAGAGGGCAGTGGAGGCCCAGTCTCTGGATTCATTTAAGAAAGAGTTGGATAGAGCTCTTAAGGATAGTGAAATCAAGGGTTATGGAGATAAGGCAGGAACAGGATACTGATTGAGGATGATCAGCCATGATCATAATGAATGGTGGTGCAGGCTCGAAGGGCAGAATGGCCTACTCCTGCACCGATTGTCTATTGCTCATCCCCAAGGGGTCTCACACAGCTAGATTGGCAATGATTCCCTTCTCATCACACAGTACCCAGTCTAAGATGGTCTGCCCTCTTGTTGGTTCCTCCACATATTGGTCAAGAAAGCCATTCCATATACGTTCCTGGAATTCCTCCTCTACAGCATTGTGGCTTATTTGATTTGCCCAATCTACGTGCAGATTAAAATCATGTGATATTCCCTTATCACATGCATCTCTCATTTCCTGTTCACTGCCATTCCCAACATCACCACTGCAGTTTGGGGAATTCTCTGTATGACGTTGATTCTCCCGCTCCTCGGATGCTGCCTGACCTTCTGTGCTTTTTCAGCACCACTCTCTCGACAGTCAGTAACACCCACATCCCTGAATTAATTTTTAAGAATCTCTATCACCCCCTGGGCTATGACCAGATCAGAAACCCCCCTGATCCAGTGAAGGGTTTGGAGATCCATCACTCTCTCCCTCAGTGAACTGTCTGCTGTGAATATGAATCATGAAGTGTTTGTGTCTCTGTGACGGATGGAGATATGTTGAACAGGTTAATCATGAGCAGGAGCTGGTGTCTCTGCCTTCAATGTGCACAATGAGGAAGTTTGTTGTTGTTGAACCTCGGGACTGCCATGCCTCTTGTTATACAGGTTCTGTGGAATGATGTGAGAGCGCATGAGAGCACAGTGCAGTCTGTTCACCAAGCTGGTCTCGCACTGCTAACTCCAAACTCCAGAAAAACGGGGAGGAACCTTTCCCATAATCTTCAAGAACTGAATCTGCGATGGGAGCGTGTGAAATATCAGACTGAACAGCAAGTGCTGGAGCTGGAGACCACTGTGAGTCAGGTATGGAGTAAAGACAGAGTGAGTGAGGGAGGGACTGAGTCAGTGTTGGGAGGGACTGAGTCAATGTTGGAAGGAACTGAGTGAGTGATGGAGGGACTGAGTGAGGGACAGAGTGAGTGATGGAGAGAGGGGCTGAGTGAGGGACAGAGTGAGTAATGGAGAGAGGGGCTGAGTGAGGGACAGAGTGAATGAGAGACAGTGAGTGAGGGGATGGAATGAGTGAGTGAGGGACAGAGTGAAGTGGGGGACAGAGTAAGGGTGGGACAGAATGCACGTAATAGGCTAGTTAATGAATTAGTTAACGATTTAGTTTAAATATCACAGTCTAAGGTAATATTAATTGATAAGTCACAAAAATGGATGAATAAATGGAATCCATGAGGTAGGGTCTTTGTTGTCAAAATATTGCAACATGGGCATCCTTATCAAAAAAGACTGTTTCAGTTTGATTTTTATCTCCACACAGAAACAGAGGGATGGGGAGCAGGAGTAGGCCACTCAGCCCTGCTCCACCATTCCATATGATCACGTGACTCAGTCTCCTCTTCCTGCTTTCTCCCCAGACCCTTGGATCCCTTTGGTCCTAAGATCTAAATCTAATTTCTTCAATGTTTGGGCCTCAACTATTTTCTGTGACAGAGAATTCCACAGGCTTACCACTCTCTCAGTGAAGACATGTCTCCTCATCTCAATCTGAATGGTCACCCCGTATCCTTAGACAGTGACTCCTCATTCTGGACTCCCTGGCCATTGGGAACATTCTTCCCGAATCTACCTTGTCTAATTCTGTTAGAATTTTATAGGTTTCTATGAAATTCCCCTGTCATTCTTCTGAACAAAGAGAACGAAGAACAGGACAGCACAGGAATGGCCCTTCAACCCACCAAGCCTATGCTGACACATGACACCTTTCCAACCTAAAAAACTTGCCTCTATGCGGACCATATCCCTCTATTCCCTGCCTATCCATGCATCTGTCAAGATACCTCTTAAACATTGCTACTGTACCTGCCTCCACCACTGGCTCTGGCAGCACATTCCAGGCACTGACCACTGTCTGTGTAAAAAAACACTTGCCTCTCATCTCTCCTTTAAACTTAAACTCATGTCCCTCTTTCCAACCTGAGAAGCAGACTCTGATGATCCACCCTATATAATATTAAATACTTCCATCAGGTCGCTCCTCAGGATCTGATACTCTATTGAAAACAATCAAAGTTTATCCAACCTCTCCTTCTAGCTAATACACTCCAATCCAATTAACATCCTGGTAAACCTCTTCTGCACCGTGTCCAAAGCCTCCACATCCTTCCTATAGTGTGGGGAGCAGAACTGCACACAGTACTCCAGATGTGGCTTCACTGAAGTTCTATACTCGGTGTACCAACTGATGAAGGTGAGCATGCAGTAAGCCTTCTTTACCTCCTTAACCACTTGTGTTGCTACTTTCAAGGAGCTATGGACTTGCACCCCAAGATCCCTCTGTATATCAATGCTCCTCAGGGTCCTGCCATTTACTGTATGCTTGCCTTTTGCCTTTGACCTCCCAAAATGCATCACTTCACACTTGTCCGCATTAAACTCCACCTGCTATTTCTCCATCCAACTTTCCAAACGATTTCTATCCTGTTGGATCCTTTGACAGCTCTCCTCTTTATCCACAACTCTACCCATTTTTGAGTTGTCTGTAAACTTACTAATCAGGCCATCTCGACTTCCATCTAAATCGTTTATCAATACGACAAACAACAGAAGTCCCAACATCCAGATTCTTGCGGAACACCATTGATCACAGTCCTCCAGTCAGAGAAACACCCCTCCACAACCACCCACTGTCTGCTGGGAGAAAGTGAGCACTGCAGCTGCTGGAGATCAGAGTTGAGAGTATGATGCTGGAAAAGCGCAGCCGTCAGGCAGCATCCAAGGAGCAGGAGAAGCTCTTCATTGGGAATATGGGGTGGGACCCAAGACGGTTGAGAGTTAAATGGGAGGTGGATGGAAGGTATCTGGGAATGCAATAGACTGATGAAAGTGGGGGTGGAGGGTGGAAGATGACACATTCTTCCTCCAGGTGGCTAGAGGTGTGGGCACAGGTTTTACACCTCAGCGGTGGCAGGGGAAGGTGCCAGGAGTGGAGGGTGGGTTGGTGGGGGACGTGGATCTAACAAGGGAGTCGTGGAGGGAATCATCTCTGCAGGTTGCAGATAGGGGTGGGGAGGGAACTATATCTCTGGTGGTGGGGTCTGTTTGTAGGTGGAGGAAATGGCAGCAGATGATATGTTGTATTATCCTCCGCCAAGGGCATGCAAGTCCTGGGCCTCCTCCCCTGCCAAACGCTAGTCACCCAATGCTTAGAGGAAGACTACCTCATCTTCTGCCTTGGGACCCTCCAACCCCAGGGCATCAATGTAAATTTCACCTGTTTCCTCATTTCCCCATCTCCCACCTTATTCCAGATCCAACCCTCCAACCCAGCACCGTCCCTTTGACCTGTCACACCTATCCGCTCCACTCTCCTCTCTGACCTATCATCACCCGCCATCTCCATATCACTTTCCCATCTACCTTCCCCCCCAGCCCCACCCCCCTCCCATTTATCTCTCAGCCATTCCTGATGAAGGGCTTATGTTCGAAATGTCAATTCTCCTGCTCCTCGGATGCTGCCTGACCTGCTGTGCTTTTCCAGCACCACACTGTTTGACTCTGTCTGCTGTGGCCAAGCCAATTTTGTATCCAACTCACCATGTATCCCATGTGACTTAATCTTCTGCATCAGCCTACCTTGAGGGATCTTGTCAAACACTTTTCATGTGGATAACATCCCTGGCCTACTCTCACCAATCACCTTTGTCACTTCCTCATGCTCCTTTATTGCATGTATCTCAAATTTCCTCTTTCCTGACATCACACCTACTGTTTGGCGACCTAATTAAACTATGCTTTTCCAAGTAATGCCACCCACATTGTTCTCTTGGTGTTTCTCACCTCTCCTCATACAGATTCCACATTGTCAGAGTTAATCTCCTTCCGCCCTATTGAATTAATTTCCTCGAAGCAGCCATGCAACTCCACCTGCTTTCTTTCTCGTCTGTCCTTCCTAAATTCTGAATACCTCTGGATAATCCGTTCCCATCCCTGGTGTCTGTACTGCCACATCTCAATAATCCCAGCTGTATCAAAGAGTCATAGAGATGTACAGCATGGAAACAGACCCTTCGGTCCAACCCGTCCATGCCGACCAGATATCCTAACCCAATCTAGTCCCACCTGCCAGCACCCGGCCCAAGTCCCTCCAAACCCTCCCTATTCATATACCCGTCCAAATGCCTCTTAAATGTTGCAATTGTACCAGCTTCCACCACATCCTCTGGCAGCTCATTCCATACACCTACCACCCTCTGTGTGAAAAAGTTGCCCCTTAGGTCTCTTTTATATCTTTCCCCTCTCACCCTAAACCTATGCCCTCTAGTTCTGGACTCCCCGACCCCAGGGAAAAGACTTTGCCTATTTATCCTATCCATGCCCCTCATAATTTTGTAAACCTCTATAAGGTCACCCCTCAGCCTCTGATGCTCCAGGGAAAACAGCCCCAGCCTGTTCAGCCTCTCCCTGTAGCTCATATCCTCCAACCCTGGCAACATCCTTGTTAATCTTTTCTGAACCCTTTCAGGTTTCACAACATCTTTCCGATAGGAAGGTGACCAGAACTGCACGCAATATTCCAACAGTGGCCTAAGCAATGTCCTGTACAGTGTAGGCCCTAAAAATGAACAATAACTGAAGGAACCTTTTAAATGCAGATTCTTGATTTTCTCTTTACAACTTGAGAGACACTGAATTTAAAAGGACATTGACCAATGGAAAGCAAGAGGAACAAAAGCACTAAAATCACTGAAAGAGACAAAACAGCTCAATAACACATCTGATTCCATTTGTTTTTACTCGTTCCAAACGTTTACGCTGGAATCTCTGTCTCTTTCCTTTTCCCTGAAATGTCTGCTCTGTCTCCTTTTCCTCTTTTAAGTTCCAGCCTTCTTGTTTCTAGTTGTCTATCCTGTTCAAAATTAAGCATTTAATTTTCATTTCCTGCTTCTCAGTTATCTCATCTGCAATCCCCTCCAATTTAATTGACTCATTATCTTGTTTGCTTTACTGTTCTTCCAATTTCAAATGCTGTGCTATCATCTCAGTTACATCTGCCACCGTAGCTCCTACTTTTAACACTAACTGCTCTACCAACTCAATTAGTCCATCCTTGAGTTACTTTTGCTAAGTCACTTCAAGATAACTCTTCCTTTTCCAGAAAAGTCTGGGTAACTGCTGAACTTGTTTGGTTTAAAAATGCATAAAGATCCTGGTATATCTCCTTACATCTTTTTCCAACATTTCCATGTTCACTATCCCCCCCCGAATGGCCTAATTTATTTGTTTGGATGTTTAGGCGCAGAAACTAAACCAGGAAATACAAGGCCTTTTGCTGTGGATCGATGAAGTTGAAGGACAATTGTCTGCAAATGGACTTTGCGAAGCAGCTCAGACAGCTCAGGAGAGATTCCAGCTTCACCTGGTGAGTAATGAGGCTTGTGGGCTCAGAGCTCAAAGCTGCTGCTAATGTGTCAGCCCAGGGCTGGGTCAGGCCTGTCAGGATCCCTAACTTCACACTAAAACCTCCCCGAAAATCAACTCCCACTTTTTCGACTTTACAAGGGGACTTCACGTTTAAAAAGTATAAAAGCAAATTAACGTGGATGCTGGAAATCTGAACAAAAAAACAGAAATTACTGCAGGAAGCCAGCGAGTCTGGCAGCCTCTGTGGAGAGAAAGCAGAGTTAACATTTCTAATTCAACATTCTGAGAAAGACTCGTACTAGAAATAACTGTGTTTCTGTCTCTCTACAGATGCTGCCAGACCCATTTCTGTTTTCATTTTTAAAACTTACCTACTGTGACTCCGAAGGGAAGGGGGGGAAACAGGAGAGCGATAGTGACAGATCTAATGGTTCGAGGAACAGACAGGAGATTCTGTAGTCACAAGCGAGACTCCTGGATGGTATGTTGCCTCCCAGGCACCAGGGTCAGGGATGTCTCAGATTGATTTTTAAGGGGTAAAGAGAACAGCCAGAGGTTGCCACCCGGGTTGATCGAGTTATTAAGTAGGCAGATGGTGTGTTGGCGTTTATTGGTGGAGGGATTGAGTTTCAGAGCCACGAGGTCATGCTGCAGCTGTACAAAACTCTGGTGCAGCCGCTCTTGGAGTATTGCGTACAGTTCTGGTCACTGCATTATCGGAAGGATGTGGCAGCTTTGGAAAGGGTTCAGAGGAGATTTACTCGGATGTTCTTATGAGGAAAGGTTGAGGGACTTGAGGCTGTTTTCGTTAGAGAGAAGAATGTTGAGGGGTGTTAATTGAGACAGATAAGATGATCAGAGGGTTAGATAGGGTGGATAGTGACAGCCTTTTTCCTCAGATGGTGATGGCTAGCACGAGGGGACATAGCTTTAAATAAAGGGGTGATAGATTTAGGGCAGATGTCAGAGGTAGTTTCTTTACTCAGAGAGTAGTAGGGTAGTGGAATGCACTGCCTGAAACAGTAGTAGACTCGCCAACTTTAAGGACATTTAAATGGTCATTGGATAGACATTTGGATGAGAATAGAATAGCGTAGGTGAGGTGGGCTTCAGATTGGTCTCATAGGGCAGTGCAACATCGAGGACCGAAGGGCCTGTACTGCGCTGGAATGTTCTATGTTCTAAGTTGTGGTACATATCGGTACCAATGACAAAGCTAGGGAAAGGGATGAGGACCTGAAAAGTGAATATAGGGAATTAGGTTGGAAGCTAAAAGGCAAGATGAGCAGAGTAGTGATCTCAGGATTGCTACCGGTGCCATGGGCTAGTGAGGCTGGGAAGAGAAAGCGAGTGCAGCTGAACATGTGGCTGCAGGGATGGTATAGGAGGGAGGGCTTCAGATATGTGGATCATTGGGATACCTTCTGGGGAAGATGAGACCTGTACAAATTGAATGGGTTGCACCTGACCTGGATGGGCACCAATATCCTGGATGGGAGGTTTGCTAGAGCTCTTCAGGAGGGTTTAAACTATATTGGCAGGAGGATGGGAGCCGGAGCTATGGATCAGAGGATGAGGTAGCTGGTGAACAGGCAGATACAGTGTGCAGACAGTCTGTGAGGATGGATAGAAAGTTGATCGGGCAATGTTGCAGTCAGCGTGGTGGGTTGAAGAGTGACTATTTTAACTCAAGAAATGTCAGGAGTAAGGGTGATGAACTTGGAGCTGTGATGTTGTGGCCATTACTGAGACTTGGATTTCACAGGGGTAGGAATGGTTGTTGGATGTTCCAGGATTTAGATGCTTCAGGGAGGGAGATAAAAGAGGTGGGGGAGTGGTATTGCTAATTAGGGATAGCATCACAGCTGCAGAAAGGGAGGTTGGCAAGGAGGGCTTGTCTACAGAGTCAGTATGGGTTAAAGGCAGGAACAGGAAAGGAGCAGTCACTTTGTTGGGAGCTTTCTATAGATCCCTCAATAGCAACAGAGACATGGAAGAACAGATTGGGAGACAGATTTTGGAAAGGTGCAGAAGTAACAGGGCTGTTGTTACGGGTGACTTCAACTTCCCTAATACTGATTGGAACCTCCTTAGTGCAGATAGTTTGGATGATGCAGATTTTGTTAGGTGTGTCCAGGAAGGATTCTTAACTCAATAGGCCAACTAGATGGGAGGCCATATTGGATTTGGTGCTGGGCAACAAACCAGATCAGGTGTCAGATCTCTTGGTGGTAGAGTATTTCGGTGATAGTGATCACAACTTCCTGACCTTTATTGTACTCATGGAGAGGAATAGGAGCAGATGGTTTGGGAAAGTATTTAATTGTGTGAGGGGGAATTACAATGCTATTAAGTAGAACTATGGAGAATAAGTTGGGAGCATTGGAGGTGGAGTGGACAGCAAAGAAGGTTACCTCGGATTATAAGGGATCTTGATCAGATGGGCCAATGGGCTGAGGAGTAACAGGTGGATAAAAGCAAATTACTGCAGATGCTGGAATCTGAAACCAAAAGAGAAAATGCTGGAAAATCTCAGCAGGTCTGGCAGCATCTGTAAGGAGAGAAAAGAGCTGACGTTTTGAGTCGAACTGACCCTCTGTCAAAACTTTGACAAAGGGTCAGTTAGACTCAAAACGTCAGCTCTTTTCTCTCCTTACAGATGCTGCCAGACCTGCTGAGATTTTCCAGCATTTTCTCGAGTGGCAGATGGAGTTTAATTTAGATAAATTTTAGGTGCTGCATTTTGGAGAGGTTGAACAGGCTTAGGCTATTTTCCCTGGAATGTCGGAGGCTGAGGGGTGACCTTATAGAGGTTTATAAAATCATGAGGGGCATGGATAGGGTAAATAGGCAAGGTCTTTTCCCTGGGGTTGGGGAATCCAGAACTAGAGGGCAAAGGTTTAGGGTGAGAGGGGAAGGATATAAAAGAGACCTAAGGGGCAACTTTTTCACTCAGAGGGTGGTAGGTGTATGGAATGAGCTGCCAGAGGAAGTGGTGGAGGCTGGTACAATTGCAACATTTAAGAGGCATTTGGATGGGTATATGAATAGGAAGGGTTTGGATGGATATGGGCCAGGTGCTGGCAGGTGGGACTAGATTGGGGTGGGATATCTGGTCAGCATGGACGACAGAAATGTGGAGGTTGTTTAGGAATCACTTGCTGATAGTGCTGCACAGGTCTGTCCCACTGAGGCAAGGAAGGGATAAGTAGGGTGAAGGAACCTTGGATGACAAGGGATGTGGAACATCTAGTCAAGAGGAAGAAGGAAGCTAACTTAGGGTTGAGGAAGTAAGGATCAGACTTGGCTCTAGAGGGTTACAAGGTAGGCAGGAAGGAACTGAAGAATGGACTTCGGAGAGATAGAAGGGGCAGGAAAAAGCTTTAGTGGGTAGGATTAAGGAAAACCCTAAGGCATTCTACACTTACGTGAGGAACAAGAGGATGGCCAGAGTGAGGATAGGGCCGATCAAGGATAGTGGAGGGAGCCTGTGCCTGGAGTTGGAGGAGGTCGGGGAGATCCTTAATTCACTACTGAGAAGGGCCTTTCCATTTGTGAGGGCAGCATGAAACAAGCTGATATGCCCAAACAGGTTGAAGTTAATGAGGATGTGCAGAAAAATTTGAAAAACATGAGGATAAATAAGTCCCCTGGGCCAGATGAGATATGCCCAAGGTTACTACAGGAAGCGAGAGAAGATTGCTATGCTCCTGGTGATGATCTTTGTGTCCTCACTGTCCACTGGAGTCGTGCCAGATGATTGCAGGGTGGCAAATGTTATTCCCCTGTTCAAGAAAGGGAATAGGGATAATCCTCGGAATTACATAGAACATCACAGTACAGTGAAGGCCCTTCAGCCCTCAATGTTGCACCAAACTGTGAAACCAATCTAAAGCTCATCTAACCAATACTATTCCGTTATCATTTATATGTTGATCCAATGGCCATTTAAATGCCCTTAAAGTTGGCGAGTCTACTACTGTTGCAGGCAGGTCGTTCCATGTCCCTACTACTCTGAAACTACCTCTGACATCTGTCCTATATGTATCACCCCTCAATTTAAATCTATGTCCCCTCAGGCCAGCCATCACCATCAAAGGAAAAAGGCTCTTACTGTCCACCCTATCTAACCCTCTGATTATCTTCTATGTCTCAATTAAGTCATTTCTCAGCCTTCTTCTCTCTAACAAAAACAGCCTCATGTCCCTCAGCCTTTCCTCCTAAGACCTTCCCTCCATACCAGGCAACATCCTGGTAAATCTTCCAATGCTTCCACGTCTTTCCTACAATGTGGTGACCAGAACTGTACACAATACTCCAAGTTTCATACAGCTGCAACCTGACCCCATGGTTCCGCAACTCAATTCCTCTACCAATAAAAGCTAACACCGTATGCCTTCTTAACAACCCTATCAACCTGGTGGCAACTTTGAGCGATCTATGTTCATGGACACCGAGATCTCTCTGCTCATCTACACTGCCAAGAATCTTACCATTAGGCCGGTACTCTTCATTCCTGTTACTCCTTCCAAAGTGAATCACCTCACGCTTTTCCACATTAAACTCCATTTGCCACCTCTCAGCCCAGCTCTACGTCTCTCTGTAACCTACAACATCCTTCCGCACTGTCCACAACTCCACTGGCCTAGTATCAGCCGCAAATTTACTAACCCATCCTTCAATGCCCTCATCCAGGTCATTTATAAAAATGACAAACAGCAGTGGCCCCAAAACAGATCCTTGCGGTACCCCACTAGTAACTGAACTCCAGGATAAACATTTCCTATCAACCACCACCCTCTGTCTTTCAGCTAGCCAATTTCTGATCCAAATCGCTAAATCACCCTCAATCCCAATCCTCTGCATTTCTGCATTAGCCTACCATGGAGAACCTTATCAAATGCCTTACTGAAATCCAGATACACCACATCAACCGCTTTATCCTCATCCACCTGTTTGGTCACCTTCACAAAGAACTCAATAAGGTTTGGTGAGGCCTGGCCCACCTTTCACAAGGATGCCGACCTTAAAGATGTTCTCCTCCTCCTTCTACAAGGATCTCAGTCAATCTCTCTCTCAATGTACCCCCCAAGGTTACCTACCTTCCCCCCAGCACCACCCACCTCCCATTTATACCTCAGCCCCCTTGGCCCACAAGCCTTATTCCTAATGAACTGCTTATACTTGAAACGTCGATTCTCCTGCTCCTCAGATACTGGCTGACCAGCTGTGTTTTTCCAGCACCATACTTTTTGACCCTTCACAAAACTATGCTGACTATCGATAATCAACTTATTCCTTTCTAGATGATTATAAATCCTATCTCTAATAATCCTTTACAAATCTTTGCCAAAAACCGAAGGAAGGCTCAATGGTCTATAAATTTCAGGGTTGTCTCTACTCCCCTTCTTGAACAAAGGGACAACACTTGCTATCCTCCAGTTGTCTGGCACTATTCCTGTAGATAATTACAACATGAAGATCAAAGCCAAAGGCTCTGCAATCTCCTCTGACTTCCAGAAAATCCTAGGATAAAACCAGTCCGGCCCAGGGGACTTATCTATTTTCACACTTTCCAGAATTGCTAACACATCCTCCTAGTGAACCTCAATCCCATCTAGTCTCGTAGCCTGTTTCTCAGTATTCTCTTCGACCACATTGTCTTTTTCCAGGTGAATACTGACAAAAAGTATTCATTTAGTGCTTCCCCTATCTCCTTGGACTCCACGCACAACTTCCCACTACTGTCCTCGATTGGCCCTAATCTTACTCTAGTCATTCTATTATTCCTGATATACCTATAGAAAGCTTTAGGGTTTACGACTTCTCATGTCCCCTCCTGGAACTTCTTAGCTCTCTCTTTAGGTCTTTCCTGGCTAACCTGTAACTCTCCAGTGCCCTAACTGAGCCTTCACATCTCATTCTAACATAAGCCTCCTTCCTCTTGACAAGAGATTCATCTTCTTTAGTAAACCACAGCTCCCTCGCTCGACCACTTCCTCCCTGCCTGACTGGTACATACTTATCAAGGACACACAGTAGCTGTTCCTTGAATAAGCTCCACATTTCAATTATGCCCAAGACCAGTCTGTGTTTGGCAAAGTATTGGAGAGGATTCTGAGAGACAGGATTTATGATGATTTGGAAAATTATAGTTTGATTAGAGATAATCAGGAATGCCTCACAAACCTTATTGAATTTTTTGAGAATGTGACAAAACGCATTGATGAAGATAGAGCAGTGGATATGGTGTACACCGACCCTCCGAAGAGCAACCCACCCAGACCCATTCCCCTACATTTACCCCTTCACCTAACACTACGGGCAATTTAGCATGGCCAATTCACCTAACCTGCACATCTTTGGACTGTGGGAGGAAACCGTAGCACCCGGAGGAAACCCACGCAGACACGGGGAGAATGTGCAAACTCCACATAGACAGTCACCCGAGTCGGGAATTGAACCCAGGTCTCTGGCGCTGTGAGGCAGCAGTGCTAACCACTGTGCCACACTTTTTTTTTTGCCCCTTAGGGCTCTTTTAAATCTTTCCCTTCTCACTCTAAACCTATGTTGTTAAGAAGGTGTATGGTGTGTTGGCTTTCATTAGCAGGGGGATTGAGTTTAAGAGCTGTGAGGTTATGCTGCATCTCTATAGAGCCACATTTGGACCACATTTGGAATATTGTGTTCAGTTCTGGTTGCCTCATTATAGGAAGGATATGGAAGCTTTAGAGAGGGTGCAGAGGAGATTTACCAGGATGCTGTCTGGACTGGACTGGAGGGTGATGAAAGGTTGAGGGAGCTAGGGCTTGATAGAGGTGTACAAGACGGTGAGAGGCATAGATAGAGACTTTTCCCCAGGGCAGAAATGGCTATCATGAGGGGCCATAGTTTTAAGCTGATTGGAGGAAAGTTTAGGGGAGGTGTCAGAGGTAGGTTCTTTACGCAGTGTGTGGTGGGTGTGTGGAATGCACTGCCAGCGGTGGGAGTAGAGTCAGATACATTAGGGACATTTAAGCGATTCTTGGATAGGCCCATGGATGATAGTACAATGAAGGGTATGTCGGTTAGTCTGATCTTAGGGTAGGATAAAAGGTCGGCACAACATCGAGGGCTGAAGGGCCTGTACTATGTTGTACTGTTCTATGTTCTATTCACAAAGCATGCTGCAACACTGTAACAGTTCTCAAAGCAGTTATTAAAGTGTTAAATCTCCTTCTTCATTGTGAGAAGGAATCATATACTAAACGGGTTAATAAATGAGGTTTTAAGGAATAAAGAAAGGAGTAGTCACACAATTAGGAGTGTATTACAGACCTCCACATAGTGAGAAGGAGAGGAAGATAGATAACATATAAATGTGGACAAAGTTTGGCCTGTAGGAATAAGAGGGAAATAATAGGAGGCGACTTTAACTGTCCCAACACAAACTCTGTTTCAAACAGTACAAGGGGCACTGAGGGTGAAAATATTATGTACTGTGTCCAGGAAACTTTTTAAATGATACACGACAAGCCCTTTGAGAGGGGACACTATTCTGGATTGAGTTTTAGGATAAAAAGATGGACAAGTTGGTGAAGTGACAAAGACTGTTCCCTCCGTGACTACCTGGTCAGATCCACGCCCCCCCCCCCAACAACCCACCCTCCCATCCTGGCACCCTCCCCTGCCACCGCAGGAATTGCAAAACCTGAGCCCACACCTCCTCCCTCACCTCTATCCAAGGCCCTAAAGGAGCCTTCCACATCCATCAAAGGTTTACCTGCACATCCACTAATATCATTTATTGTATCCGTTGCTCCCGATATGGTCTCCTCCACATTGGGGAGACTGGGCGCCTCCCAGCAGAGCGTTTCAGAGAACATTTCTGGGACAACCACACCAATCAACCCCACCGCCCTGTGGCCCAATATTTCAACTCCCCCTCCCACTCTGCGGAGGACATGGAGGTCCTGGGCCTCCTTCATCGCCGCTCCCTCACCACTAGACGCTTGGAGGAAGAACGCCTCATCTTCTTCCTTGGAACACTTCAACCCTAGGGCATCAAGGTGGACTTCACCAGTTTCCTCATTTCCCCTTCCCCCACCTTACCCCAGCTCCAAACTTCCAGCTCAGCACCATCCTTATGACTTGTCCTACCTGTCTATCTTCCTTTCCACCTATCCACTCCACCCTCCTCTCTGACCTATCACCTCCATCACCACCCCCATTCACCTATTGTACTCTATGCTACTTTCTCCCCACCCCCATCCCCCATTTATCTCTCCACCCTGGAGGCTGCCTGCCTCTACTCCTGATGAAGGGCTTTTGCCCGAAACGTTGACTTTCCTGCTCCTCGGATGCTGCCTGACCTGCTGTGCTTTTCTAGAGTCTGGGTTCCAGCATCTGCAGTCCTTGTTTTTACCGAGTGTTTTTCCAGCACCACTCTGATCTAAACGGTGACTGTATCAGGGCTAGTGACCACAATTCAGTTAGAGTTAGTATTATTATGGAAAATGACAGAGATAAATCAGGAGGAAGCGTTTTACACTGGATGAAAGCAAATTTTACAAAACTGAGAAGTGACTTGTCTGAGGTCAGAGCTGCTAAAGGATAAATCGGGAAACCTGTAGAGGCTCTAAACAGTGAGATCCATAGGACTCAAAACAGGGATGGACCCTCCAAAAATAAGAATGGTCCTCCACATCAGACCCTTGTGGTTGTCTAGAAAAACACAAGGGAACATATCTATTGGGGAGCGTTTTAAACTGGTAGGGAGTGGGGATGAGGGGGATCTTAATTGAACTGAATTTGCTTTTTTGTCACACATACTCAAATGAGTGAAACACCATCTTAGGTACAAGGTACCTAGGTACAGATTCTTCAGTATAAGTGCTCAGGGTAAACAACTAGAGATTAAAAAGTCCAACATTACAAATTGTAGGAATACATTAGAAAATAGAGAAATTAAAAAGTTCAGTACAACAATTTTTCCAATCCAATCAACCTGGCCCCTAGCCTCCAATCCACACTGGGCCTTGACTCCAGACTTCACCAGGCCTCACTTTGAGGATCGTAAGGCTGGGAGACCGCTCTGGAATCACCTTAAGAATGGAAATCCACACTGAGGCTACACCAAGCTGAGACACCATACTTTAGATCAGAGTGGCGCTGGAAAAACACAGCAGATCGGGCAGCATCTGAGGCGCAGGAAAATTGACATTTCATCAGGAATCCTGATGAAGGGCTCCTGCCCGAAACATCGATTTTCCTGCTCCTTGGATGCTGCCTGACCTGTTTTTCCAGCACCACTCTAATCTAAACTCTGGTTTTCAGCATCTGCAGTCCTCACTTTTGCCCTGAGACACCACTACATCAGGCCAAGAGTTCACCCACACTAAGCTGAGAGACTGCTATGCCAGGTCCATGCTGAAGCCGAGAGTCCAAGTCCGAGGCTGGCAATTGGCCAAGAGCCTAAATGTGTGGTGCTGGAAAACCACAGCAGATTAGGCAGCATCTGAGGAGCAGGAGAATCGACGTTTCATCAGGAATCCCTAATGAAGGGCTTATGCCCAAAACACCAACTCTCCTGCTCCTCGGATGCTGCCTGACCGGCTGTGCATTTCTAGCGCGATGCTTTTTGACTCTGATCGCCAGCATCTGCGGTGCTCACTTTCTCCAATTAGCCAAGAGTCCAAATCGGCACCGAGGCCGGGAATTCAGGACATCACTGAGAAGAAAGAGATAGAAAAAAAGAACATAAAAGAGAAAAAAGAATGACAAAAGAAAACAAAATGGACAGTGGATAAGCTCAGTTGGAAGTGTCAACTCTACCGCCATCTTGGCAAGAAGCTCAAGTATTAGTGAGAATAGAGAGACAGATGAGAATGGTTTGGATGCAAAAAAGGGCGAGTTAATTAGAAAAGGTGGCAACAGCAAATCAGAGAAAGAGGTAAGACTGATAAATTAAACTGCATTTATTTCAATGCAAGGGGTCTTACAGGTAAGGCTGGTGAAGTCAGGCCATCGATGGGAATGTGGCATTGGGAATGCACATTATTCCAGGGACCTAGGTGAGGGAAGGGCAGGACTGACAGCTCAACATTTTGGGTCTTAGATGCTTTTGGAATGTTTGAAAGGGAAGCAAGAGAGGGGGGGAGTGGCATTTTTGATTAAGGAAAATATTACAGCTGTACTTGGAGAGGATATTCCCAGGGGATCATCCAGTGAAGCTAAATGAGTGGATCTCAGAAATAAGAGAGGAATAGGATTGTACTATAGGCCACCTAATAGTCAGTGGGAAACTAAGGAGCAAATATGTAGGGAGACCTCAGATATGTAAAAGTAATAAGGTTGTAATAGTAGGGGATTTTAACTTTCCAAACACTGACTGGAACTGCCAGAACGTTAAGGGCTCGGATGATGAGGAATTTGTTAAACACGTTCAAGAAATTTTTCTTTATCAACCTGTAGATGTACCTACTACAGAAGAAGCAAAACCTGCCCTTCTCTTGGGAAATAGGAAAAGTGACTGAAGTGTTAGTAGGGGAGCACTTTGGGAAAAACAATCATAATTCTATAGTTATAAAATAGTTATGGAAAAAGATAAGCCTTATCTAAAAGTAAAAGTTTTTAGTTGGAGTAAGACATATTTTGATGACATTAGACAGGAATTTTCAAAAATCAGGTCATTCCTGATGAAAGGCTCCTGCCCAAAATGTCGATTTTCCTGCTCCTGGGATGCTGTCTGGCCTGCTGTGCTTTTCCAGCACCAGTCTAATCTTGAGGAATTTTTAAAAGTTGATTGGAGTAGACTGTTCACAGGTAAAGAGACAACTGGCAGGTGGGAGGTTTTCAAGTGTGCTAACAAGAGTTCAGAGGCATTATGTTCCTGTTAGAGAAGATGGGTAAGGCTGATACAAGTAGGGAACAATTGATGAACTAAGATATTGAGGCTCTGGTCAGGAATAAAAAGGAGGCGCATGTTAGATATATACAACTGGGATCAAGCGAATCTCTTGAAGAGTATAAGGGGTGAGGGGCATTCTTAACAGTGAAATTGTAGTGACTGTAACAAGGTCAGCTGTGTGAACATCATAGAATGTGACTTCCCTGACTGGGGTTGTTAATTTGGTCCAATCGGGGAGCCCTGGCTGGCAGATATACACAGCAGTGTCAGACATCCTGTTCACTCTGAGAGTGGGCTCTGAGGGAGCTGGATCAGTGTCCAGGATTCTGCCTGTGTAAATAAAGGGGGGCTTGGTCACAGGATACCAGTCTCTGTGGAGTTACTTCAGGAATGAGGAGGGCTAAAAGGGGATATGAGATGACCTTGGCAGATAAGGATAATTCCAGATAATCCAAAGAGATTCCACAAGTACATTAAGAGCAAAAGTATTCGGGAGAGAATAGGGCTCCTTAAAGATCAACCAGGTCATCTATGTGTGGAACCACAGGAGATGGGTGAGGTACTAAATGAATGTTTCACCTCAGGTTTTTATTGTGGAAAAAAGGCTAGAGAACTTGGGGAAATAAATAGTGATGTATTGAAAACAACCCACATTAAATAATAAATGATTCTGTTGAGGAGTTTCTTGCCCCAAGAGTTTTGGGATGAAGATTCTAAAACTGGTTGGGACAGAGTGTCACACTGGTTACATTTGATGGGACA
Source organism: Chiloscyllium plagiosum (assembly GCF_037043375.1). NCBI lineage: Eukaryota > Metazoa > Chordata > Chondrichthyes > Orectolobiformes > Hemiscylliidae > Chiloscyllium > Chiloscyllium plagiosum. Next base: position 113,492 of record NW_028270150.1, on the reverse strand, counting down.
GAAAATTCAACAATTCTATTCTGGGATCAGAATCACCCACTAACTGTACTAACTCACAGCACCAGGGTCCCAGGTTCGATTCCAGTCTAGGGTGACTGTCTGTGTGGAGTTTGCACATTCTCCCCGTGTCTGCGTGGGATTCCTCTGGGTGCTCCGGTTTCCTCCCACAGTCCAAAGTTGTGCCGGTCAGGGTGAATTGGCCAATAGTGTTAGGTGCATTAGTCAGAGGGAAATGGGTCTGGGTGGGTTACTCTTTGGAGGGTCAGAGTGGACTGTTTGGGCTGAAGGGCCTGTTTCCACACTGTAGAGAATCTAATCTAAACTATGCAGAAATACCAGCTTTCCTTTCCTAGGTTAAGTCGGGTGAACTGATTGTGGCAATTCAAGGTTTATGTCTCTTTTACTGACACAGCATTTTATTTCCCAGTGGTGTACACTGTTTACCAAAATGTGCTGTTCACTCTCAGTGACTTGTTCTTCACAGGAACTGTACAAAGAGGTAGAATCCAAACAGTGCGCATATGACAGTGTTTACACAATGATGGAACAATTCCTCAATGACTGCAGAGGTTCAAAGGGATCAAAGACAGAGCACAGGCTCCACACACTACAGCACAAGTGGAACGCAGTTCATCTGAAAATGCAGGAAAGGAAAGTAAGAGGATATTGCTTTCTGAGTGAGATCGAGAGAATGTGTATGTCATGATAATCAGAGAGAGAGAGATGAGGAGAATATGCAGAATAGAAACACATGGTGAAGGGGTAACATTGGGCAGAGATTGCAGATTGGCTGCTGCAGAAAACAGAGAGTATATATAAATGGCTCTTTATTTGATGGGCAGGGTTGGTGAGTGGAATCTGTGGGTCTGTGCTGGAACCTCAAGGAAGGCATTTTGTGAAAAAGATGTCAGGAGGTTTCAGACAGATATAGAGAGGTTAAGTAAGTGGGCAAGAATCTGGCAGTTGGAGTGTAACATGGGAAAACCATGTACAGTAAAGAAATTTCAAACAACAGATGCTGTGTACAGTTACATGGGAAAGATAGGACCAACAACTCCACAGATCCTGGGATGACAAAGGAGATGGAAATTCAGATAAAGAAAAAAATACTGGGATTATGGCAGGTGTCAGGTAGAATACAAAATTGCTGACAAGAGGAATACAGATGGTTCAGAGCAGAGGTGGGAAACTGGCTAAGAGAAACAGGTGAAACTCCAAGCCCCTTCACCAAATCCCAGCATACACATTCACAGAGACACATACAAGTGGAGTGGAACCGTGGCACCGTGGTTAGCACTGCTGCCTCACAGCACCAGAGACCCGGGTTCAATTCCCGCCTCAGGCAACTGTCCGTGTGGAGTTTGCACATTCTCCCCGTGTCTGGGTGGGTTTCCTCCCACAGTCCAAAAATGCGCAGGTTAAGTGAATTGACGAGACTAAATTGCCCCTAGTGTTAGGTGAAGGGGTAAATGTAGGGGAATGGGTCTGGGTGGGTTACACTTCGGCAGGTCGGTGTGGACTTGTTGGGCCGAAGGGCCTGTTTCCACACTGTAAATAATCTAATCTAAAGTGTGGAGAATACTGGGCAAACACAGGCCCATGGGACCACTCCACAGGCCCTGAGTGATGGGTTTCTTCCACATTCTCTGATCTCCTTGGTTCCAGATTAGTTGAACTCTTTACTGAAGGCACTGGACAATTGATATATTAGCTATTCAGTCACTGGTTAACAGCAATATGGAGTTGGTTAGCTCAGTTGGTTAACAGTAATATGGAGTTGGTTAGCTCAGTTGGTTAACAGTAATATGGAGTTGGTTAGTTCAGTTGGTTAACAGCAATATGGGGTTGGTTAGCTCAGTTGGTTAACAGTAATATGGGGTTGGTTAGCTCAGTTGGTTAACAGCAATATGGAGTTGGTTAGCTCAGTTGGTTAACAGCAATATGGGGTTGGTTAGCTCAGTTGGTTAACAGTAATATGGAGTTGGTTAGTTCAGTTGATTGGCTGAATGGCTTGCAATGCAGAATAACGCCAACAGCATGGGTTCAATTCCTGCACTGGCTGAGGGTACCATGAAGGACTCCTTCTCAATCTCTCCCCCAGCCTAAAACACGGTGACCCTCAGGATAAGCTATGCCAGTTGTCTTGCTCTAATGAGACAGCACCATCATCTGAACAAAGAAAATGTGCAGCCCAGGAACAGGCCCTTCGGCCCTCCAAGCCTGAGCCGATCCAAATGTATTGTCTAAACCTGTCGCCCAATTCCTAAGCATCTGTATCCCTCTGCTCTCAATCAGGTCCCCCCCCCCCCACCGTCTCCCTTCTTCCTGCTCTCTCCACCCCTGCCCTTTCCCTCTCTCTCATTCTTCCCCTCCCCTTTTATCTCCACCCCACACCTCCCTCCTCTATCTCTCTCATTACACCCCATCTCCCACTTTCTTCACCCAGAGAGTGGGAAGCCTGTGGAAGTCTCTGCCACAGAAAGTGATTGAATTTAAAATACTTGTCACAAAGCTGGTCCTTTTCTCAAGGATACTGTGTCCTTGGATTCTTTCAGAAGGGTCAGAAAACTCCCCCAGTTCCAAGGTGACTAGTTTGGTACAGAGATGAAAAGGATGTTGAGAGCCCTTTTGTTTCTATGTAAACAGATGAGACTTCAGGCCAAAGTGGTCATGTTTTAGCAGTGACCTGTATAGTGAAAGGGGAGTGGTCAGCTCTGTAGCTGAGCAGTTCAGTCCAGAGTTAGTTTGAACTTTAGCTGTGGACTGTATGAACAGGCTGCAAAACCTCTCTCTCCTTCTACCCTTCTAACTTCAACCTGTAAGCATGTGTTCCATTTATACTGGGTTTTAAAGGGAGTTTGCTTATTGGGACTGTTGTGTATATTCGGAACAGCATAATTAAGTCTAGTTTGGATAGACTGAGTTCTGTAGGGGTTCTTTATTCTGTTCTTTGTGTTGCATTGTGTAATTTTGTGAATAAACTTTTGTCTGCTTTAAAGCCTAGTAGTCAACCTAGCTAACTTACTCCAGGACCTAAACAAATTACAAAGTAATGGTCTGGGTTGCCTGCTTAAGAATGTTTTGAGTGGTCTGGCCTAATCCATAACAGATTGAATATTTTCATGAAGCAGTTAGATATAGTTCATGGTACTAAAGTGGGAGGAATCAGGGACAGGGACATAGCTGTATTTGATAATCAGCTATGATCATATTGAATGGCAGAGTCGGCTTGAGGGGTCAAATGGCCTCGTCCTTCTTCTATTTTCTATGTTTCAATGAACATTGGAGCAGGAGGCCATTCAGCCCCTCGAGCCTGCTCCATGATTTAATATGATCATGGCTGGTCTCATCTCAATCCCAACCACACCTTCCTGCCCACTCTCCTTAACCTTTCAACCTTTACTCATTAAAAATCTATCTGTCTATCTCCTCCTGGCACTCAAAGGGCTGCAGAGGAGGTTCACTAGGTTTATTCTGGAGTTGAGGGGGTTGGTTTATGAGGAGAGACTGAGTAGACTGGGATTATATTCATTGGAATTCAGGAGAATGAGGGGGAATCTGATAGAAACATAAAATAATGAAGGGAATCGATAAGATGGAAGTAGAGAAGATGTTTCCACTGGCAGGTGAAACTAGGACAAGAGGGCACAGCCTCAAGATTAGAGGGAGCAGATTTCTTCACCCAGAGGGTTGTGAAGCTGTGGAGTTCCCTAGCTGGATAGATTTTTGAACAGTAAAGGAATCAAGGGTTCTGGTGAGTGGGTGGGTAAGTGGAGCTGAGGCTATCAAAAGATCACCCATGATCTTATTGAATGGTGGAGCAGGCTCAAAGGGTCAGATGGCCTACTTCTGCTCCTCGTTTAGATTACTTTACAGTGTGGAAACAGGCCCTTCGGCCCAACAAGTCCACACCGACCCGCCGAAGCGTAACCCACCCATACCCCTACATTTACCCCTTACCTAACACTACGGGCAATTTAGCATGGCCAATTCACCTGACCTGCACATCTTTGGACTGTGGGAGGAAACCGGAGCACCCGGAGGAAACCCACGCAGACACAGGGAGAACGTGCAAACTCCACACAGTCAGTCGCCTGAGGCGGGAATTGAACCCGGGTCTCTGGCGCTGCGAGGCTAACCACTGTGCCACCATGCCGCCCTCGTTCTTCTGGACTTACTCAATGTTCCAGCAAGCACCACATTCTAGGGTGTAAATTCAATGCAAGCTGGCAAACTGGATCCAAAACTGATTTACAAACAGGAGGCAAAGGGTGATGGCGGAGGGCTGATTTTAATTGGAAGCCTGTGACCAGTGGTCTACAACAGGGATCAGTGCTGGGACTCTTGCTCTTTGCTATGTACATTAACCACTTGGATGTAAATGTGGATGGTATAATTAGTAAGTATGCAGATGACTGGAAAATTGATGGGTGTCGTTGATAGTGAGGAGGATGGTCTCAGGCTACAGTTGAAGAGTGTGAATTAAAATCCCTAGTGTGGAAACAGGCCCTTCAGTCCAACAAGTCCACACTGACCGTCCAAAGAGTAACCCACCCAAACCCATTCCCCTATTTGCCCCTGACACTATGGGCAATTTATCATGGTCAATTGATCCAACCTACATGTCTTTGGATTGTGGGAGGAAACCAGAGCACCCGGAGGAAACCCACGCAGACACGGGGAGAATGTGCAAACTCCACACAGTCAGTCACCTGAGGCTGGAATCGAACCTGTGTCCCTGGCACTGTGAGGCAGCAGTGCTAACCACTGAGCCACAGTGCCGCCCTTCAGCAGAATGCCATTTCGGATGCTGTCCGACCTGCCGTGCTTTTCCAGCGCCACACTCTCGACTCTGATCTCCAGCATCTGCACCCCTCACTTTCTCCTAGGTCTCAGGCAACAGTCTGATATTAATCAGCTGGTAAATTGGGCAGAGCATTGGCAGATGGAATTTTATCCTGAGAAGTGTGAGGCAACAAATTTTGGAAGATATAATAAGGGAAGGATGAATAGTAGGTCCCTGGGGAGCACTGAGGAACAAAGGGACTTTGGTTACAAGTCTGTATTTTTGATTTTTCTGAAAGTGTCAGCACAGGGGGACAGTATGGCGAAGGCATGTGGGTTGCTTGCTTTCATTAACTGGGGTGTAGAGTGTTGGAGCAGGGAAGTCTGCTTACAATTTTAAAACGCATTTGCTTAGGGCACAGATCAAAAACTCCTTCTGATGGCCACATATCAGAAGGACTGGAGAGGGTGTAGAATTTTCATCAGCATGTTGCCTGGGATGGAAAGCCTCAGTTATGAGGGGAGACTGGATAGACTGGGACTGTTCTCCTTGGAGCAGAGGAGGCTGAGGGGCAGCTTGAGGCATTATAATTGTGAAAACCTTTTCCCCATTGCAGATGTGTCAAAGAGCAGAGGGCAACAGTTTAAGGTGAGGAGGAAGTGGTTATGAGGAGATCTGAAAAAGAATGTTCTCACCCAGAGGGTGGTGGATATATGGACCGTGCTGACTGAGAGGGTAGTGGATATATGGACCGTGCTGACTGAGAGGGTAGTGGATATATGGACCGTACTGACTGAGAGGGTGGTGGATATATGGACCGTGCTGACTGAGAGGGTGGTGGATATATGGTCCGTGCTGACTGAGAGGGTGGTGGATATATGGACCGTGCTGACTGAGAGGGTGGTGGATATATGGACCGTGCTGACTGAGAGGGTAGTGGATATATGGTCCGTGCTGACTGAGAGGGTAGTGGATATATGGACCGTGCTGACTGAGAGGGTGGTGGATATATGGACCATGCTGACTGAGAGGGTGGTGGATATATGGTCCGTGCTGACTGAGAGGGTAGTGGATATATGGACCGTGCTGACTGAGAGGGCGGTGGATATATGGACCGTGCTGACTGAGAAGGCGGTGGATATATGGACCGTGCTGACTGAGAGGGTGGTGGATATATGGTCCGTGCTGACTGAGAGGGTGGTGGATATATGGACCGTGCTGACTGAGAGGGTGGTGGATATATGGTCCGTGCTGACTGAGAGGGTGGTGGATATATGGACCGTGCTGACTGAGAGGGTGGTGGATATATGGACCGTGCTGACTGAGAGGGTGGTGGATATATGGACCGTGCTGACTGAGAGGGTGGTGGATATATGGACCGTGCTGACTGAGAGGGTGGTGGATATATGGTCCGTGCTGACTGAGAGGGTGGTGGATATATGGTCCGTGCTGACTGAGAGGGTGGTGGATATATGGACCGTGCTGACTGAGAGGGCGGTGGATATATGGTCCGTGCTGACTGAGAGGGTGGTGGATATATGGACCGTGCTGACTGAGAGGGTGGTGGATATATGGACCGTGCTGACTGAGAGGGTGGTGGATATATGGTCCGTGCTGACTGAGAGGGTGGTGGATATATGGACCGTGCTGACTGAGAGGGTGGTGGATATATGGACCGTGCTGACTGAGAGGGTGGTGGATATATGGATCGTGCTGACTGAGAGGGTAGTGGAGATATGGACCGTGCAGACTGAGAGGGTGGTGGATATATGGACCGTGCTGACTGAGAGGGTGGTGGATATATGGACCGTGCTGACTGAGAGGGTGGTGGATATATGGACCGTGCTGACTGAGAGGGTGGTGGATATATGGACCGTGCTGACTGAGAGGGTGGTGGATATATGGACCGTGCTGACTGAGAGGGTGGTGGATATATGGTCCGTGCTGACTGAGAGGGTGGTGGATATATTGTCCGTGCTGACTGAGAGGGTGGTGGATATATGGACCGTGCTGACTGAGAGGGTGGTGGATATATGGTCCATGCTGACTGAAAGGGTGGTGGATATATGGTCCGTGCTGACTGAGAGGGTGGTGGATATATGGACCGTGCTGACTGAGAGGGTGGTGGATATATGAACCGTGCTGACTGAGAGGGTGGTGGATATATGGACCGTGCTGACTGAGAGGGTGGTGGATATATGGACCGTGCTGACTGAGAGGGTAGTGGATATATGGTCCGTGCTGACTGAGAGGGTGGTGGATATATGAACCGTGCTGACTGAGAGGGCGGTGGATATATGGACCGTGCTGACTGAGAGGGCGGTGGATATATGGTCCGTGCTGACTGAGAGGGCGGTGGATATATGGTCCGTGCTGACTGAGAGGGTGGTGGATATATGGACCGTGCTGACTGAGAGGGTGGTGGATATATGGTCCGTGCTGACTGAGAGGGTGGTGGATATATGGACCGTGCTGACTGAGAGGGTGGTGGATATATGGTCCGTGCTGACTGAGAGGGTGGTGGATATATGGACCGTGCTGACTGAGAGGGTGGTGGATATATGGACCGTGCTGACTGAGAGGGTGGTGGATATATGGTCCGTGCTGACTGAGAGGGTGGTGGATATATGGTCCGTGCTGACTGAGAGGGTGGTGGATATATGGACCGTGCTGACTGAGAGGGTGGTGGATATATGGACCGTGCTGACTGAGAGGGTGGTAGATATATGGACCATGCTGACTGAGAGGGCGGTGGGTATATGAACCGTGCTGACTGAGAGGGTGGTGGATATATGGACCATGCTGACTGAGAGGGTGGTGGATATATGGACCGTGCTGACTGAGAGGGTGGTGGGTATATGAACCGTGCTGACTGAGAGGGTGGTGGAGGCAGGTACTCTCACAACATTGAAGAACTATCTGGATGAGAGTTTAACATGCCAGGGTGTAGTGGGCTCTGGACCAAGTGCAGGTAATGGGATTAGTGTTGGTTGGTTAACATGGCACAGTGGGCTGAAGGGCTTGTTTCTATACTGTATAACTCTGCCAATCCTCCACAACCCCCACCCTGTCTTCCTATTCCTGTCTCTCCCTGATTACCCTTTCTGTTAGGTTGACCATGAAAGAATTGATCATATATAAACTGTGTTTTGATTGGTTTAAATTGCCAGGTGAGACTATCTGAACGAGTAACCTTGGAGACTCAATTCCATAGCAACGCCCAGGAGCTGATTGGCTGGATAGAAGATGCCATGAACGTGTTGAATAAGGCTCCAGCTCCGAGTCTGATCCAGGAGTCCATCACAATACAGATCCAGGATCACCAGGTGACCTGTCCTGGGAGAAACACAGTCCATTCCACCTCCCCATCACACTGTGGCCAAGTGTTATTTGATGGCACAGAATCACCCTGGGGTGGGTTCAGTATTAAAGGACAACACTCCATTCACTTTCTCTATTAGCCACTGAACTAGAATGCTGGCTTTGTGTAATATATGCACAAGGACTCTCAACTCCCTTGATGAAGCAACTTCCTCCAGTCTTTAAATAATATTCAACTCCTCTATTCTTCCTGCCAAAGTGCATAAGCTCACATTTCACCACATTATGCCCCATCTGCTACACGGTTCCCATTCGTTTAACCTGTCTATATCTGTCCACAAACCATGTGTTATCCTCATCGCTTACCTTCCCACCTAATCTTGTGTCACTCACAGACTTTGTGAGTGCACATTTACCTCTGTCTTCATACAGATTAGAAATAATTGTTGGCTGAGCACTGACCCTGTGGGACTCCACTATTTACAGGTTGCTATCCTGGAGATTCCATCTTATCCCCACTCTCCGTTTTCTTGTAGTTAGCCAATCCTCTCTCCATGCTAATATATTATCCCCCAACACCGTGTGCTCTTTCTTTGTACCACATGGGTTAACAGGACACTGGCGCCTGAACAGTCACTATCTTAGAGGCAGTGATCAGGTACAGTGAGTGCAGGGATCGGGTGCAGGGATCAGGTGGAGTGGCACTGTGGCTCAGTGGTTAGCACTGCTGCCTCACAGCCCCAGGGACCCGGTTCTATTTCAGCCTCAGGTGACTGTCTATGTGGAGTGTGCACGTTCTCCCTGTGTCTGTGTGGGTTTCCTCCGGGTGCTCCAATTTTCTCCCAGGCCAGGTGAATTGACCAGGCTAAATTGCCCACAGTGTTAGCTGCATTAGCCAGAGGGAAATGGGTCTGGGTGGGTTACTGTTCAGAGGGTCGGTGTGGACTTGTTGGGCTGAAGGGCCTGTTTCCACGCTGTAGGGAATCTAATCTAATCTAGATAGTGAGTGTGGGGATTAGGTACAGAAATCGGGTACATGGATTGGGTAGCGATGCAGTTGTGTGTGTAATGGCTGCCATCTCTCTCTCTCTCTCTCTCTCTCTGTAGCGGTTCAGCAGTGATGTAGCCTTGCACTCTGCACAGCTGAACACCCTGGAACAATGCTCAGAGCCTCTGAGGGATTGCAGCAGCAAGCAGCATCGCTGTCTCATTCAGAACGTGATGGGCACCGTACGGGAGAAATGGGCAAAACTTACACAGTGTACCAGCCAACGAGAGCAGTCTCTCCAGGAGGCCAGAAAACATGCCCAACAGGTAATACACTGTAGTGTTTCCCTCCTCCTCGAACCAAAAAAAAGCAGAGGGGTAGAGAGATGTGCTATTCCAAAACTGTTGGTAGTAGAATAAGAAGTAAGGCCCTGGCTTGAGAGGGTTCAGCCAGCAGCAGATCAGCAATAAGTGCAGGTAAGCTCAGGGAAAGTCCTTTCACTTTCCTTTTTAGACTTTAAGATGGCACTTAGGGCAGTCACACGTTCCTCCTGCAGGATGTGGGAGCTCAGGTTAACTTCCATCATCCCTGATGACTACACGTGTGTGGGAAGTGCACCCAGCTGCAGCTCCTGGGAGACCGTGAGGGGGAGCTGGAGCTGGGTGCACTCAGGATCATCGAACATAGAAAAGTACAGCACAGAACATTTCCTTTGGCCCACGATGTTGTGCCGAGGATTAATCCTAATGTAAAATATAGTAACTTAACCTACGCACCCGTCAACTCACTGCTATCCATGTGCATGTCCAGCACTCGCTTAAATGTCCCCAATGACTCTGCTTCCACCACCACCGCTGGCAACACATTCCATGCATTCACAACTCTCTGCGTAAAGAACCTACCTCTGACATCACCTCTATAACTTTCTCCTAATATCTTCAAGCTATGACTTCTCGCACCAGTCAATCCTGCCCTGGGGGAAAGTCTCTGGCTATTGACTCTATCTATTCCTCTTATTATTTTGTACACCTCGATCAGGTCTGCTCTCTTCCTCCAGAGAGAAAAGTCAGAGCTTTGTCAACCTTTCTTCATAAGACAAGCCCTCCAGTCCAGGCAGCATCCTGCTAAACCTTCTTTCCACCCTCTCCAAAGCCTGTATCTTTCTTATAGTAGGGCGACCAGAACTGGACACAATATTCCAAGTGTGGTCTCACCAGGGACTCGTAGAGCTGTAGCAAAACCTCACGGCTCTTAAACCCTGTTAATGAAAGCCAAAACACCATATGCTTTCTAAACAACCCTATCCACTTGGGTGGCAACTTTGAGGGATCTATGTACTTGCACACCCAGATCCCTCTGTTCCTCCACACTGCCAAGAATCCTGTCTTTAATCCTATATTCAGCATTCGAGTTCAACCTTCCAAAATGCATCACTTCACATTTATCCAGGTTGAACTCCATCTGCCATTTCTCAGCCCAGCTCTGCATCCCGTCTATGTCTCGCTGCAGCCTGCAGTAGCCCTCGATACTATCGATGATACCTCCAACCTTTGTGTCATCTGCAAAATTACTAACCCACCCCTCAATCTCCTCATCCAAGTCATTTATAAAAACTACAAAGAGCAGAGAACCCTGCGAGACCCCATTCAACACTGACCTCCAGGCAGAATACTTTTCATCTACAACCACTCTCTGCCTTCTGTCAGCCAACCGATTTCTGAAATTCCAAACCCATGTCTCCATTATGCCCCCAACATCATAGCCCCATGTACTGATCCATGCTCTAAGTTTATCATTCTTTCTTCTGATACTCCTTGAGTTAAAGCAGACACACTTTAACGATCCCTTTGTTTCATTGCGTGAGAAACCTTCCCGATAGATTCACTACATCCTACCACTGTCCTGTCTGCAACTGACCCCCTCTCAGACATGTGGCTCCAATTCCCACCCCGCTGCCAAACTAGTTTAAACCCTCCCGAATCGCACGAGCAAATCTCCCACCCAGGACATTTGTGCCCCTCCAGTTCAGGTGCAACCCGTCCTTCATGTACAGATCCCACCTTCCCCAGAAGGTATCCCAATGGTCTAGGTATCTGAAGCCCTCCCTCCTGCACCAGCCTCACAGCCACGTGTTAAGCTACATTTGCTGACTGTTCCTCATCTCACTATCTCGTGGCACCGGTAGCAAACCCGAGATCACTACTCTACTCGTCCTGCTCTTCAGCTTCCAACCTAACGCTCTGTAGTCACTTTTCAGATCCTCAATCCCTTTCCTGGCTGTATCATTGGTGCCGATATGTACCACGATTTCTGGCTGGTCCCCCTCCCCCTTTAGAATCTTGTAGACCCGATCGGCGACATCCCGGACCCTGGCACCAGGGAGGCAACGTACCTTCCGGGAGTCCCGTTCCTGACCACAAAATCTCCTGTCAATCCGTCTAACTATTGAGTCCCCTATTACTAGCGCTTTTCTATTTCCCACCCTTCCCTTCTGAGCCACAGTGCCAGACTCAGTGCCAGAGACCTGACAACTATGGCTTACCCCTGGCAGGCTGACTCCACCAGCAGTATCCAAAACGGTATACTTATTGCTGAGGGGAACAGCCACAGGGGATCTCTGCTCTGACCATCGGTTCCCTTTCGTCCCCGTGACAGTAATCCAGCTGTCCTTATCTTGTATCTGGGGAGTGATCACTTCCCTGTCCATCCTCTCAATTTCCCCCTCAGACTCCCGGATGATCCATAGTTCATCCAGCTCCAGCTCCAGTTCCCCAACTCAGTTTTCGAGGAGCTGGAGTTGGGCGCACTTCCCGCAAATGTCCCTCACCTGCCACATTCTGCAGGAGGAACACGCAACTACCCTGACATCCATATCCCGATATTCTGAAAGCCCGCGCAGAACTAAACAAAGGAAGAGAAGGAAAAAAAAAGAGAAACCTGAAAACTTACCTAGTTTACAGACTCTTAGTAAGGTTAGAGGAGGTGGGTAGGAGGGAGGCCCTATGGTGTAGGGTTGAAAATGTGTTGCTGGAAAAGCGCAGCAGGTCAGGCAGCATCCAAGGAGCAGGAGAATCGACGTTCTTCAGCAAGAAGGGCTCATGCCCGAAACGTCGATTCTCCTGTTCCCTGGATGCTGCCTGACCTGCTGCGCTTTTCCAGCAACACATTTTTCAGCTCTGATATCCAGCATCTGCAGTCCTCACTTTCTCCTATGGTGTAGGGTCTCAGGTTTAGATCTCACCCACTTAAAAACTCCCCAGAAGTCCTTCGTTCCTCCCTCGCACCTCTCGGCAAATGTAGATAAGTGTGAGGTCTTGCATTTTGGAAAGTCAAATCAAGGTAGGAATTTCACGGTGAATGGTAGGGCCTTAAGGAATGTCATGGAACAGAGGGACCTTGGAGTTCAGGTTCACAGTTCTCTGAAAGTGGTGTCCCAGGTTGACAGGGCAATGATGAAGGCTTTTGGCACACTGGCCCTCATCAGTCAGGTCATTGAGTATAGAAGTTGGGAAGTTATGTTGCTGTTATCCAGGATGTTGGTGAGACCACGCTTGGAGTATTGCGTTCAGCTTTGGTCACCTTGTTGTAGGAAGGACGTTACTAATCTAGAAAGAACGCAGAAGAAATTTACAAGGATATTGTCTGGACTCCATGGTCTGAGTTTTAGGGAGAGGTTGGACAAGCTAGGACATTTTCCTTTCGAGCGTAGGAGACTGAGGGGGGAACATTATAGAGATGTATAAGATCATGAAAGGCCGGGATAGGGTGAATGCACTCAGTCTTTTTCCCAGGGTTGGGGAATCGAGGACTAGAGGGCATCAGTTTAAGGTGAGAGGGGAAAGAATAAAAGGCAACCCAAGGGACAACTGTTTTTACACAGAGGGTGCCAGAGGAAGTGGTTGAGGCGGGTACATTAATAACATTTAAAAGGCATTTGGACATAGACATGGATAGGAAAGGTTTACAAGGATATGGAGAAAGTGAGGACTGTAGATGCTGGAGTCAGAGTCGAAGTGTGTGGTGCTGGAAAAGCACAGCCGGTCAGGCAGCATCCAAGGAGCAGGAGAATCAGGCAGAAGCCCTTCATCAGGGCCAAGTGCAGGGAAATGGGGCTAGCGTGGATGGATGTTTTGGTCGGCATGGATCCATTTGGACCAAAAGGCCTGTCTCCATGCTGTAGGATTCTGACTGTATGATCCCTCTGAGTTTCCTAGTGTCCTGCCATTCACTGAGTACTCCCTTCGCTTGTTCCTTCTTCCAAGTGCATCACTTCACTTTTATAGTCATAGTGATGTACAGCACGGAAACAGACCCTTCGGTCCAACCTGTCCATGCCGACCAGACATCCCAACCCAATCTAGTTCCCACCTGCCAGCACTCGGCCCATATCCCTCCAAACCCTTCCTATTCATATACCCATCCAAATGCCTCTTAAATGTTGCAATTGTACCAGCCTCCACCACTTCCTCTGGCAGCTCATTCCATACACATACCACCCTCTGCGTGAAAACGTTGCCCCTTAGGTCTCTTTTATATCTTTCCCTTCTCACCCTAAACCTATGCCCTCTAGTTCTGGACTCCCCGACCCCAGGGAAAATACTTTGTCTATTTATCCTATCCATGCCCCTCACGATTTTATAAACCTCTATAAAGTCACCCCTCAGCCTCTGACGCTCCAGGGAAAACAGCCCCAGCCTGTTCAGCCTCTCCCTGTAGCTCAGATCCTCCAACCCTGGCAACATCCTTGTAAATCTTTTCTGAACCCTTTCAAGTTTCACAACATCTTTCCGATAGGAAGGAGACCAGAATTACACGCAATATTCCAACAGTGGCCTAACCAATGTCCTGTACAGCCGCAACATGACCTCCCAACTCCTGTACTCAATACTCTGACCAATAAAGGAAAGCATACCAAACGCCTTCTTCACTATCCTATCTACCTGCGACTTCACTTTCAAGGAGCTATGAACCTGCACTCCAAGGTCTCTTTGTTGAGCAACACTCCCTAGGACCTTACCATTAAGTGTATAAATCCTGCTAAGATTTGCTTTCCCAAAATGCAGCACCTCACATTTATCTGAATTAAACTCCATCTGCCACTTCTCAGCCCATTGGCCCATCTGGTCCAGATCCTGTTGTAATCTGAGGTAACCCTCTTCGCTGTCCACTACACCTCCAATTTTGGTGTCATCTGCAAACTTACTAACTGTACCTCTTATGCTCGCATCCAAATCATTTATGTAAATGACAAAAAGTAGAGGGCCCAGCACCGATCCTTGTAGCACTCCACTGGTCACAGGCCACCAGTCTGAAAAACAACTCTCCACCACCACCCTCTGTCTTCTACCTTTGAGCCAGTTCTGTATCCAAATGGCTAGTTCTCCTTGTATTCTATGAGATCGAACCTTGCTAACCAGTGTCCCATGGGGAACCTTGTCGAATGCCTTACTGAGGTCCATATAGATCACATCTACTGCTCTGCCCTCATCAATCTTCTTTGTTAGTTCTTCAAAAAACTCAATCAAGTTTGTGAGACATGATTTTCCACAGACAAAGCCATGTTGACTATCCCTAATTAGTTGCTGGAAAAGCGCAGCAGGTCAGGCAGCATCAAAGGAGAAGGAGAATCGACGTTTCAGGCATAAGCCCTTCTTCAGGCTTATGCCGAAACGTCGATTCTCCTTCTCCTTGGATGCTGCCTGACCTGCTGCGCTTTTCCAGCAACACATTTTTAAGCTCTGATCCCTAGCATCTGCGTCCTCACTTTCTCCTATCCCTAATCAATCCTTGCCTTTCCAAATACATGTACATCCTGTCCCTCAGGATTCCCTCCAACAACTTGCCCACCACCAACATCAGGCTCACCGGTCTATAGTTCCCTGGATTGTCCTTACCACCCTTCTTAAACAGTGGCACCACGTTAGCCAACCTCCAGTCTTCCGGCACCTCACCTGTGACTATCGATGATACAAATATCTCAGCAAAAGGCCCAGCAATCACTTCTCTGGCTTCCCACACAGTTCTCGGGTGCACCTGATCAGGTCCTGGGATTTATCCACCTTTAACCGTTTCAAGACATCCAGCACTTCCTCCTCTGTATATCTGGACATTTTGCAAGATGTCACCATCTATTTCCCTACAGTCTATATCTTCCATATCCTTTTCCACAGTAAATACTGATGCAAAATATTCATTTAGTATCTCCCCCATTTTCTGTGGCTCCACACAAAGGCTGCCTTGCTGATCTTTGAGGGGCCCTATTCTCTTCCTAGTTACCCTTTTGTCCTTAATGTATTGTAAAAACCCTTTGGATTCTCCTTAATTCTATTTGTCAAAGCTATCTCATGTCCCCTTTTTGCCCTCCTGATTTCCCTCATAAGTATACTCCTACTGCCTTTATACTCTTCTAAGGATTCACTCGATCTATCCTGTTTATACCTGACATATGCTTCCTTCTTTTTCTTAACCAAACCCTCAATTTCTTTAGTCATCCAGCATTCCCTATAGTTACCAGCTTTCCCTTTCACCCTGACAGGAATATACTTTCTCTGGATTCTTGTTATCTCATTTCTGAAGGCTTCCCATTTTCCAGCCTCCAATCAGCTTTCGAAAGTTCTTGCCTAATACCCTCAAAATTGGCCTTCAACAGAATAAATTCCATCTGTCACTGATCTGTCCACCTGACCAATCTGTTTATCAATTTAAAAGTCACAGCAACTGCTGCAGGAAAAGTAACCAGTTAATTTGACTGGAGTTTTTTTCTACTGCAGAGAAGAGGCAGCTTCTGCTGGGGAGAACAGCATACCCTCCTGTTTGTGTGTGTATGTCTCTCTCTCTCTCTCTCTCTCTGTGTCAGTGAGCCTGTAACTTGTTTCTAGGGCCAACCCGCTCCGTTAGCTGGGATCCATAGGTCTCACTTGTGAACAACTCTCTAGCTCCTGATTGGCTGTACACTGCAGGATCCCATCACCTCAAAACACACAGTTGACAAGATGAGGAAGCAAATTCCTCACTGTGAAATGATGCAGCAGCTCTGGGTAAATTTCTGTGACTAACAACAGATTTTTTTGATCCTTGTGGCTCTGTTTTTAAAGGCAGGGAAAAAAAAACCAGACACAGAGCTTACAGTGCACTTCATAAATATCATCATATTCCCTTTAACATCAGGCTGGAGAATGCTCTCATCCTCTGTGAAACTCAGATCATTTCTCACAAACCCCAGACTGAGTGGGAATGGAAGCTGCACTAAGTACTATGGCAGTGATAACATGATAGAACATAGAACATAGAACAATACAGCGCAGTACAGGCCCTTTGGCCCTCGATGTTGCGCCGATCCAAGCCCACCTAACCTATACTAACCCACTATCCTCCATATACCTATCCAATGCCCGCTTAAATGCCCATAAAGAGGGAGAGTCCACCACTGCTACTGGCAGGGCATTCCATGAACTTACGACTCGCTGAGTGAAGAACCTACCCCTAACTTCAGTCCTATATCTACCCCCCCTTAATTTAAAGCTATGCCCCCTTGTAATACCCGACTCCATACGCGGGAAAAGGTTCACACTGTCAACCCTATCTAACCCCCTAATCATCTTGTACACCTCAATCAAGTCACCCCTAAACCTTCTTTTCTCCAATGAAAACAACCCCAAGTGTCTCAGTCTTTCCTCATACGATCTTCCTTCCATACCAGGCAACATCCTGGTAAACCTCCTCTGCACCCGTTCCAGTGCCTCCACATCCTTCCTATAGTATGGCGACCAAAACTGCACTCAATATTCCAGATGCGGCCGCACCAGAGTCTTATACAACTGCATCATGACCTCAGGACTCCGGAACTCAATTCCTCTACCAATAAAAGCCAGTAGGCCATATGCCTTCCTCACTGCACTATTTACCTGGGTGGCAACTTTCAGAGATCTGTGTACATGGACACCAAGATCCCTCTGCTCATCCACACTACCAAGTATCCGACCATTAGCCCAGTACCCCATCTTTTTGTTATTCTTCCCAAAGTGAATCACCTCGCACTTAGCTACATTGAATTCCATCTGCCACCTTTCTGCCCAGCTCTGCAGCTTCTCTATATCCTGCTGTAACCTGCCACATGCTTCCTCACTGTCAACAACTCCTCCGACTTTCGTATCATCCGCAAACTTGCTCACCCAACCTTCTAACCCCTCTTCCAGGTCATTTATAAAAATGACAAACAGCAATGGTCCCAAAACAGATCCTTGCGGAACACCGCTAGTGACGGCACTCCATGAAGAAACTTTGCCATCAACTACTACCCTCTGTCTTCTTCCATCCAGCCAATTCCTAATCCAAACCTCCAACTCACCCTCAATGCCATATCTCCGTATTTTCTGCAGTAGCCTACCATGGGGAACCTTATCAAACGCCTTACTAAAATCCATATATACCACATCTACCGCTTTCCCCTCATCAACCTCCTTCGTCACCTTTTCAAAGAATTCAATAAGGTTTGTGAGGCACGACCTGCCTCACAATGATGAGATTGTAACTGGCTAATGCGGTTTGCAGTGCAGATTGGATGGACCAAATGGCCCCCTCCTGCATCATATCAATTCTATGATTCTGTGTTAACCCTGCCCCCATTCTTGTTGAGAATTGGACTGTTTGACCCTGTGATGCTTGTCTTTGCAGTTCAGTGAGTCAAGGAAGATGCTACAAAGTTGGATGGATGAAGTGGATCAGCATCTAGAGGCTCAGAAGGACATTGCTGTCGACAACAATGACATTAAACAGCAGCTCACCCAGCAACAGGTCAGCATCACAGAAAGTTGCCATAATCACATCGGGCTGTCGCTCACTACGGACGGAGATGACAGGTGATGGTTTAATCTGAGGGTCACCACACCTCACACAAAGGCAGAGGTTCAAGGAGAGTCTTTCATGGAAATGAATCCTTTATGGCTGGCACGGTGGCTCAGTGGTTAGCACTGCTGCCTCAGAGCGCCAGGGACTCAGGTTCAATTCCAGCCTTGAGTAACTGTCTGTGTGGAGTGTGCACATTCTCCCTGTGTCTGCGTGGGTTTCCCCTGGATTCTTCGGTTTCCTCCCACAGTCACAAAGATGTGCAGGTGAGGTGAATTGGCCATGCTAAATTGCCCATAGTGTGAGGTGCAGGAGTCAGGGGTAAATTTGGATAAGGGATGGGTCTGGGTGGGTTACTCTTCAGAGGGTCAGTGTGGACTTGTTGGGCCAAATGGCCTGTTTCCATAGTGTAGAGAATCTAATCTAATCTCAGTTGGTGGAAGAACAAAGAAAGTTTACAGCCCAAGAACAGGCCCTTCAGCCCTCCAAGCCTGAGCCGATCCAAATCCACTGACTAAACCTGTTGCCCAATTCCTAAGCATTTGTATCCCTCTGCTCCCCACCTACTCATGCATCTGACCAGACACATCTTAAATGAATCTAACGTGTCTGCCTCTACCACCTCTGCTGGCAACGCGTTCCAGACACCCACCACCCTCTGTGTGAGGTACTTGCTGCGTGCATCCCCCTTAAACTTTCCACCTCTCACCTTGAAAGCATGACCCCTCGTTATTGAATCCTTTACCCTGGGCAAAAGCTTGTCTCTATCCACCCTGTCTATACCCTTCGTGATTTTGTAAACCTCAGTCAGGTCTCCCCTCAATCTCCTTTTTTCTAGTGAAAATAAACCTAACCTACTCAGCCTCTCTTCATAGCTAGCACCTTCCATACCAGGCAACATCTTCGTAAACCTTCTCTGCATCCTCTCCAAAGCGTCCACATCCTTTTGGTAATGTGGCGACCAGAACTGTACACAGTATTCTAAATGCGGCCGAACCAATGTCTTGTACAATTTTAACATGACCTGCCAGCTCTTATACTCAATACCCCGTCCAATTAAGGCAAGCATACCATATGCCTTCTTGACCACTCTTTCCACCTGTGCAGCAACCTTCAGGAAAAATGGACCTGATTAAATTGATTGGAATATGGGCAATAACACTGAACAACTTGCAATGATAGAGCAATTGATTTTTTTTCTGGTGAAACTATCACTCACCAACTGACAAGAAATCATAGAATCAAATAATGATCCAGCCAAGGGGAAGGACAATCAGATCATCAACCCTGTGTTTATGTAAGAGATGGCCAATTGGCTCCCCAAAGCCTATCTATCAACCACAAGGTATCACGTTCACTCCCCTTCTGAACTTTTCACTCCCCAAGCACCCCGTTCACTTTCCGTGTGCCCCGTTCACTTTCCGTGTGCCCCATTCACTCCATGTGCCCCGTTCACTTTCCGTGTGTCCTGTTCACTTTCCGTGTGTCCTGTTCACTTTCCGTGTGCCCCGTTCACTTTCCATGTGCCCCGTTCACTTTCCGTGTGTCCCGTTCACTTTCCGTGTGCCCAGTTCACTTTCCACGTGTCCCGTTCACTTTCCATGTGTCCCGTTCACTTTGCGTGTGCCCAGTTCACTTTCCACGTGTCCCGTTCACTTTCCATGTGCCCGTTCACTTTCCGTGTGCCCACTTTCCGTGTGCCCAGTTCACTTTCCATGTGTCCCGTTCACTTTCCGTGTGCCCCGTTCACTTTGTGTGTGCGCTGTTCACTTTCCGTGTGCCCCATTCACTTGGCATGTGCCCAATTCACTCCGTGTGCCCCATTCACTTTCCGTGTGCCCCGTTCACTCCATGTGCCATGTTCACTTTCCATGTGCCCCATTCACACCATGTGCCCCGTTCACTTTCCGTGTGCCCCGTTCACTTAGCGTGTGCACCGTTCACTTTCCATGTACCCAGTACACTTTGCGTGTGCCCTGTTCACTCCGTGTGCCCCGTTCACTCCGTGTGCCCCATTCACTTTGCGTGTGCCCCGTTCTCTTTCCATGTGCCACGTTCACTCTGTGTGCGCGGTTCACTTTGCATGTGCCCCGTTCACTTTGCGTGTGACCCGTTCACTCCGTGTGTCCTATTCACTTTGCGTGTGTCTCATTCACTTTGCGTGTGCCCCATTCACTTTGCGTGTACCCTGTTCGTTTTGGGTGTACCCTGTTCACTCCATGTGCCCCGTTCACTCCGTGTGCCCCGTTCACTCTGTGTGCCCCATTCACTTTCAGTGTGCCCCATTCACTTTCCATGTGCCCCATTCACTTTGCGTGTGCCCCGTTCACTTTCCGTGTGCCCCATTCACTTTGCGTGTGCCCCATTCACTTTCCGTGTGCCCCATTCACTTTGCGTGTGCCCCGTTCACTTTCCATGTGCCCTGTTCACTCCATGTGTCCCTTTCACGTTCCATGTGCTCTGTTCACTCCCTGTGCCCCGTTCACTCCGTGTGCCCCGTTCACTTTCCGTGTGCCCCATTCACTTTCCGTGTGCCCCATTCACTTTCCGTGTGCCCCATTCACTCTGTGTGCCTGGTTCACTTTGCGTGTGCCCCCGCTTACTTTCCGTGCGCCCCGTTCTCTTCCCATTTGCCCTGTTCACTTTCCATGTGCCCCGTTCACTCCGTGTGCCCCGTTCACTCTGTGTGCCTGGTTCACTTTGCGTGTGCCCCGTTTACTTTCCGTGTGCCCCGTTCGCTTTGTGTGTGCCCCGTTCACTTTCTGTGTGTCCCGTTCACTCCGTGTGCCCCGTTCACTTTCTGTGTGTCCCGTTCACTCCGTGTGCCCCGTTCACTTTGCGTGTGCCCTGTTCACTCCGTGTGACCTGTTCACTTTCCGTGTGCCCCGTTCACTTTGTGTGTGCCCCGTTCACTCCGTGTGCCCTGTTCACTCCATGTACCCCGTTTACTTTGCGTCTGCCCCGTTCACTTTGCGTGTGCCCTGTTCACTCCGTGTGCCCCATTCACTTTCCGTGTTTCCTGTTCACTTTCCGTGTGCCCCATTCACTTTCCGTGTGCCCTGTTTACTTTCGGTGTGCCCCGTTAACTTTGCGTGTTCCCCGTTCACTTTCCGTGTTTCCTGTTCACTTTGCGTGTGCCCTATTCACTTTCCGTGTGCCCATGTTCACTCCATGTGCCCTGTTTACACCGTCTGCCCTGTTTACTTTCCGTGTGCCCCATTCACTTTCCGTGTGCCCCATTCACTTTCTGTGTTTCCTGTTCACTTTCCGTGTGCCCCATTCACTTTCCGTGTGCCCCGTTCACTTTGTGTGTGCCCCGTTCACTTTCTGTGTGTCCTGTTCACTCCGTGTGCCCTGTTCATTTTCCGTGTGCCCCGTTCACTTTCTGTGTGTCCCGTTCACTCCGTGTGCCCCATTCACTTTACGTGTGCCCCGTTCACTCTGTGTGCCCTGTTCACTCCATGTGCCCTGTTTACTTCCCGTGTGCCCCGTTCACTTTGCGTGTGCCCCGTTCACTTTGCGTGTGCCCCGTTCATTCCGTGTGCCCCATTCACTTTCCGTGTTTCCTGTTCACTTTCCGTGTGCCCCATTCACTTTCCGTGTGCCCCGTTTACTTTCCGTGTGCCCCGTTCACTTTGCGTGTGCCCCGTTCACATTCCGTGTGCCCATGTTCACTCTGTGTGGCCTGTTCACACCGTGTGCCCTGTTTACTTTCCGTGTGCCCCATTCACTTTCCGTGTGCCCCATTCACTTTCCGTGTGCCCCGTTTACTTTCCGTGTGCCATGTTCATTTTCCGTGTGCCCCATTCACTTTACGTGTGCCCCGTTCACTCCGTGTGCCCCGTTCACTTTCCGTGTGCCCCATTTACTCTCCGTGTGCCCCGTTCACTTTGCGTGTGCCCCGTTCACTTTGCGTGTGCCCCGTTCACTCCGTGTGCCCCGTTCACTTTCCATGTTTCCTGTTCACTTTCCGTGTGCCCCATTCACTTTCCGTGTGCCCCGTTTACTTTCCGAGTGCCCCGTTTGCTTTCCATGTGCCCCGTTCACTTTGCTTGTGCCCCGTTCACTTTCCGTGTTTCCTGTTCACTTTGCGTGTGCCCCGTTCACTTTCCGTGTTTCCTGTTCACTTTCCATGTGCCCCATTCACTTTCCGTGTGCCCATGTTCACTTCGTGTGCCCCATTCACTCCGTGTGCCCCATTCACTTTCCGTGTGCCCCATTCACTTTGCATGTACCCGTTCACTTTGCGTGTGCCCCGTTCAGTCCGTGTATCCTATTCACTTTCTGTGTGGCCCATTCACTTTCCATGTGCCCCATTCACTTTCCGTGTGCCCCATTCACTTTGCATGTACCCGTTCACTTTGCGTGTGCCCCGTTCAGTCTGTGTGTCCTATTCACTTTCCGTGTGCCCCATTTACTCTCCGTGTGCCCCGTTCACTTTCCGTGTTTCCTGTTCACATTCCGTGTGCTCTGTTCACTCCGTGTGCCCCGTTCACTCTGTGTACCCCGTTTAATTTCCATGTGCCCCATTCACTTTCCATGTGCCCCATTCACTTTCCGTGTGCCCCATTCACTTTGCGTGTGCTCTGTTCACTCCGTGTGCCCCGTTCACTCCGTGTGCCCCATTCACTTTCCGTGTGCCCCATTCACTTTGCGTGTGCCCCCCTTACTTTCCGTGTGCCCTGTTCACTCCATGTGCCCCGTTCACTCCGTGTGCCCCGTTCACTCTGTGTGCCTGGTTCACTTTGCGTGTGCCCCGTTTACTTTCTGTGTGTCCCGTTCACTCCGTGTGCCCCGTTCACTTTCTGTGTGTCCCGTTCACTCCGTGTGCCCCGTTCACTTTGCGTGTGCCCTGTTCATTTTCCGTGTGCCCCATTCACTTTGCGTGTGCCCCGTTCACTCCGTGTGCCCTGTTCACTTTCCGTGTGCCCCATTCACTTTCCGTGTGCCCCGTTCACTTTGCGTGTGCCCCGTTCACTCCGTGTGCCCCATTCACTTTCCGTGTTTCCTGTTCACTTTGCGTGTGCCCCATTCACTTTCCGTGTGCCCTGTTTACTTTCGGTGTGCCCCGTTTACTTTCCATGTGCCCCGTTCACTTTGCGTGTGCCCCGTTCACTTTCCGTGTTTCCTGTTCACTTTGCGTGTGCCCCATTCATATTCCGTGTGCCCATGTTCACTCCGTGTGCCCTGTTTACACCGTCTGCCCTGTTTACTTTCCGTGTGCCCCATTCACTTTCCGTGTGCCCCATTCACTTTCCGTGTGCCCCATTCACTTTCTGTGTTTCCTGTTCACTTTCCGTGTGCCCCATTCACTTTCCGTGTGCCCCGTTCACTTTCCGTGTGCCCAGTTCACTTTCCATGTGTCCCGTTCACTTTCCATGTGTCCCGTTCACTTTGCGTGTGCCCAGTTCACTTTCCACATGTCCCGTTCACTTTCCGTGTGCCCGTTCACTTTCCGTGTGCCCACTTTCCGTGTGACCAGTTCACTTTCCATGTGTCCCGTTCACTTTCCGTGTGCCCCGTTCACTTTGTGTGTGCCCAATTCACTCCGTGTGCCCCATTCACTTTCCGTGTGCCCCGTTCACTCCATGTGCCCTGTTCACATTCCATGTGCCCCATTCACACCATGTGCCCCGTTCACTTTCCGTGTGCACCGTTCACTTTCCATGTACCCAGTTCACTTTGCGTGTGCCCTGTTAACTCCGTGTGCCCCGTTCACTCCGTGTGCTCCATTCACTTTCCGTGTGCCCTGTTTACTTTCGGTGTGCCCCGTTTACTTTCCATGTGCCCCGTTAACTTTGCGTGTTCCCCGTTCACTTTCCATGTTTCCTGTTCACTTTGCGTGTGCCCTATTCACTTTCCGTGTGCCCATGTTCACTCCATGTGCCCTGTTTACACCGTCTGCCCTGTTTACTTTCCGTGTGCCCCATTCACTTTCCATGTGCCCCATTCACTTTCCGTGTGCCCCATTCACTTTCTGTGTTTCCTGTTCACTTTCCGTGTGCCCCATTCACTTTCCGTGTGCCCCGTTCACTTTCTGTGTGTCCCGATCACTCCGTGCGCCCCGTTCACTTTCCGTGTGCCCTGTTCACTCCGTGTGCCCTGTTCATTTTCCGCGTGCCCCGTTCACTTTGTGTGTGCCCCGTTCACTTTCTGTGTGTCCCGTTCACTCTGTGTGCCCTGTTCACTTTCCGTGTGCCCCATTCGCTTTGTGTGTGCCCCGTTCACTTTCCGTATGCCCCGTTCACTCTGTGTGCCCCGTTCACTTTGCGTGTGCCCTGTTCACTCCGTGTGCCCTGTTCATTTTCCGTGTGCCCCATTCACTTTACGTGTGCCCCGTTCACTCCGTGTGCCCCATTCACTTTGCGTGTGCCCTGTTCACTCCGTGTGCCCTGTTCATTTTCCGTGTGCCCCATTCACTTTGCGTGTGCCCCGTTCACTCCGTGTGCCCTGTTCACTCCATGTGCCCTGTTTACTTCCCGTGTGCCCCGTTCACTTTGCGTGTGCCCCGTTCACTTTGCGTGTGCCCCGTTCATTCCGTGTGCCCCATTCACTTTCCGTGTTTCCTGTTCACTTTCCGTGTGCCCCATTCACTTTCCGTGTGCCCCGTTTACTTTCCGTGTGCCCCGTTCACTTTGCGTGTGCCCCGTTCACTTTGCGTGTGCCCCGTTCACATTCCGTGTGCCCATGTTCACTCTGTGTGGCCTGTTCACACCGTGTGCCCTGTTTACTTTCCGTGTGCCCCATTCACTTTCCGTGTGCCCCATTCACTTTCCATGTGCCCCATTCACTTTCCGTGTGCCCCGTTCACTTTCCGTGTGCCCCGTTTACTTTCTGTGTGCCCTGTTCATTTTCCGTGTGCCCCATTCACTTCACGTGTGCCCCGTTCACTCCGTGTGCCCCGTTCACTTTCCGTGTGCCCCATTTACTCTCCGTGTGCCCCGTTCACTTTGCGTGTGCCCCGTTCACTTTGCGTGTGCCCCGTTCACTCCGTGTGCCCCGTTCACTTTCCATGTTTCCTGTTCACTTTCTGTGTGCCCCATTCACTTTCCGTGTGCCCCGTTTACTTTCCGAGTGCCCCGTTTGCTTTCCATGTGCCCCGTTCACTTTGCATGTGCCCCGTTCACTTTGCGTGTGACCCGTTCACTCCGTGTGTCCTATTCACTTTGCGTGTGTCTCATTCACTTTGCGTGTGCCCCATTCACTTTGCGTGTGCCCTGTTCGTTTTGCGTGTACCCTGTTCACTCCATGTGCCCTGTTCACTCCGTATGCCCTGTTCACTTTCCATGTGCCCCGTTCACTTTCCATGTGCCCTGTTCATTCCGTGTGCCCCGTTCACTCCGTGTGCCCCATTCACTTTGCGTGTGCCCCGTTCTCTTTCCATGTGCCACGTTCACTCTGTGTGCGCGGTTCACTTTGCATGTGCCCCGTTCACTTTGCGTGTGACCCGTTCACTCCGTGTGTCCTATTCACTTTGCGTGTGCCCCATTCACTTTGCGTGTGCCCTGTTCGTTTTGCGTGTACCCTGTTCACTCCATGTGCCCCGTTCACTCCGTATGCCCTGTTCACTTTCCATGTGCCCCGTTCACTCCGTGTGCCCCGTTCACTCCGTGTGGCCCGTTCACTCTGTGTGCCTGGTTCACTTTGCGTGTGCCCCGCCTTACTTTCCGTGTGCCCCGTTCACTTTCCATGTGCCCCGTTCACTCCGTGTGCCCCGTTCACTCTGTGTGCCTGGTTCACTTTGCGTGTGCCCCGTTCGCTTTGTGTGTGCCCCGTTCACTTTCTGTGTGTCCCGTTCACTCCGTGTGCCCCGTTCACTTTGCGTGTGCCCCGTTCACTCCGTGTGCCCTGTTCACTCCATGTGCCCCGTTTACTTCCCGTGTGCCCCGTTCACTTTGCGTGTGCCCCGTTCACTTTCCGTGTTTCCTGTTCACTTTGCGTGTGCCCCGTTCACTTTCCGTGTGCCCTGTTTACTTTCTGTGTGCCCCGTTTACTTTCCATGTGCCCCGTTCACTTTGCGTGTGCCCCGTTCACTTTCCGTGTTTCCTGTTCACTTTGCGTGTGCCCCGTTCACTTTCCGTGTGCCCATGTTCACTCCGTGTGCCCTGTTTACACCGTCTGCCCTGTTTACTTTCCGTGTGCCCCATTCACTTTCCGTGTGCCCCATTCACTTTCCGTGTGCCCCATTCACTTTCTGTGTTTCCTGTTCACTTTCCGTGTGCCCCGTTCACTTAGCGTGTGCACCGTTCACTTTCCATGTACCCAGTACACTTTGCGTGTGCCCTGTTCACTCCGTGTGCCCCGTTCACTCCGTGTGCCCCATTCACTTTGCGTGTGCCCCGTTCTCTTTCCATGTGCCACGTTCACTCTGTGTGCGCGGTTCACTTTGCATGTGCCCCGTTCACTTTGCGTGTGACCCGTCCACTCCGTGTGTCCTATTCACTTTGCGTGTGTCTCATTCACTTTGCGTGTGCCCCATTCACTTTGCGTGTACCCTGTTCGTTTTGGGTGTACCCTGTTCACTCCATGTGCCCCGTTCACTCCGTGTGCCCCGTTCACTCTGTGTGCCCCATTCACTTTCAGTGTGCCCCATTCACTTTCCATGTGCCCCATTCACTTTGCGTGTGCCCCGTTCACTTTCCGTGTGCCCCATTCACTTTGCGTGTGCCCCATTCACTTTCCGTGTGCCCCATTCACTTTGCGTGTGCCCCGTTCACTTTCCATGTGCCCTGTTCACTCCATGTGTCCCTTTCACGTTCCATGTGCTCTGTTCACTCCCTGTGCCCCGTTCACTCCGTGTGCCCCGTTCACTTTCCGTGTGCCCCATTCACTTTCCGTGTGCCCCATTCACTTTCCGTGTGCCCCATTCACTCTGTGTGCCTGGTTCACTTTGCGTGTGCCCCCGCTTACTTTCCGTGCGCCCCGTTCTCTTCCCATTTGCCCTGTTCACTTTCCATGTGCCCCGTTCACTCCGTGTGCCCCGTTCACTCTGTGTGCCTGGTTCACTTTGCGTGTGCCCCGTTTACTTTCCGTGTGCCCCGTTCGCTTTGTGTGTGCCCCGTTCACTTTCTGTGTGTCCCGTTCACTCCGTGTGCCCCGTTCACTTTCTGTGTGTCCCGTTCACTCCGTGTGCCCCGTTCACTTTGCGTGTGCCCTGTTCACTCCATGTGCCCTGTTCATTTTCCGTGTGCCCCATTCACTTTGCGTGTGCCCCGTTCACTCCGTGTGCCCTGTTCACTCCATGTACCCCGTTTACTTTGCGTCTGCCCCGTTCACTTTGCGTGTGCCCTGTTCACTCCGTGTGCCCCATTCACTTTCCGTGTTTCCTGTTCACTTTCCGTGTGCCCCATTCACTTTCCGTGTGCCCTGTTTACTTTCGGTGTGTCCCGTTAACTTTGCGTGTTCCCCGTTCACTTTCCGTGTTTCCTGTTCACTTTGCGTGTGCCCTATTCACTTTCCGTGTGCCCATGTTCACTCCATGTGCCCTGTTTACACCGTCTGCCCTGTTTACTTTCCGTGTGCCCCATTCACTTTCCGTGTGCCCCATTCACTTTCTGTGTTTCCTGTTCACTTTCCGTGTGCCCCATTCACTTTCCGTGTGCCCCGTTCACTTTGTGTGTGCCCCGTTCACTTTCTGTGTGTCCTGTTCACTCCGTGTGCCCTGTTCATTTTCCGTGTGCCCCGTTCACTTTCTGTGTGTCCCGTTCACTCCGTGTGCCCCATTCACTTTACGTGTGCCCCGTTCACTCTGTGTGCCCTGTTCACTCCATGTGCCCTGTTTACTTCCCGTGTGCCCCGTTCACTTTGCGTGTGCCCCGTTCACTTTGCGTGTGCCCCGTTCATTCCGTGTGCCCCATTCACTTTCCGTGTTTCCTGTTCACTTTCCGTGTGCCCCATTCACTTTCCGTGTGCCCCGTTTACTTTCCGTGTGCCCCGTTCACTTTGCGTGTGCCCCGTTCACTTTGCGTGTGCCCCGTTCACATTCCGTGTGCCCATGTTCACTCTGTGTGGCCTGTTCACACCGTGTGCCCTGTTTACTTTCCGTGTGCCCCATTCACTTTCCGTGTGCCCCATTCACTTTCCGTGTGCCCCATTCACTTTCCGTGTGCCCCGTTTACTTTCCGTGTGCCATGTTCATTTTCCGTGTGCCCCATTCACTTTACGTGTGCCCCGTTCACTCCGTGTGCCCCGTTCACTTTCCGTGTGCCCCATTTACTCTCCGTGTGCCCCGTTCACTTTGCGTGTGCCCCGTTCACTTTGCGTGTGCCCCGTTCACTCCGTGTGCCCCGTTCACTTTCCATGTTTCCTGTTCACTTTCCGTGTGCCCCATTCACTTTCCGTGTGCCCCGTTTACTTTCCGAGTGCCCCGTTTGCTTTCCATGTGCCCCGTTCACTTTGCTTGTGCCCCGTTCACTTTCCGTGTTTCCTGTTCACTTTGCGTGTGCCCCGTTCACTTTCCGTGTTTCCTGTTCACTTTCCATGTGCCCCATTCACTTTCCGTGTGCCCATGTTCACTTCGTGTGCCCCATTCACTCCGTGTGCCCCATTCACTTTCCGTGTGCCCCATTCACTTTGCATGTACCCGTTCACTTTGCGTGTGCCCCGTTCAGTCCGTGTATCCTATTCACTTTCTGTGTGGCCCATTCACTTTCCATGTGCCCCATTCACTTTCCGTGTGCCCCATTCACTTTGCATGTACCCGTTCACTTTGCGTGTGCCCCGTTCAGTCTGTGTGTCCTATTCACTTTCCGTGTGCCCCATTTACTCTCCGTGTGCCCCATTCACTTTGCGTGTGCCCCCCTTACTTTCCGTGTGCCCTGTTCACTCCATGTGCCCCGTTCACTCCGTGTGCCCCGTTCACTCTGTGTGCCTGGTTCACTTTGCGTGTGCCCCGTTTACTTTCTGTGTGTCCCGTGTTTCCTGTTCACATTCCGTGTGCTCTGTTCACTCCGTGTGCCCCGTTCACTCTGTGTACCCCGTTTAATTTCCATGTGCCCCATTCACTTTCCATGTGCCCCATTCACTTTCCGTGTGCCCCATTCACTTTGCGTGTGCTCTGTTCACTCCGTGTGCCCCGTTCACTCCGTGTGCCCCATTCACTTTCCGTGTGCCCCATTCACTTTGCGTGTGCCCCCCTTACTTTCCGTGTGCCCTGTTCACTCCATGTGCCCCGTTCACTCCGTGTGCCCCGTTCACTCTGTGTGCCTGGTTCACTTTGCGTGTGCCCCGTTTACTTTCTGTGTGTCCCGTTCACTCCGTGTGCCCCGTTCACTTTCTGTGTGTCCCGTTCACTCCGTGTGCCCCGTTCACTTTGCGTGTGCCCTGTTCATTTTCCGTGTGCCCCATTCACTTTGCGTGTGCCCCGTTCACTCCGTGTGCCCTGTTCACTTTCCGTGTGCCCCATTCACTTTCCGTGTGCCCCGTTCACTTTGCGTGTGCCCCGTTCACTCCGTGTGCCCCATTCACTTTCCGTGTTTCCTGTTCACTTTGCGTGTGCCCCATTCACTTTCCGTGTGCCCTGTTTACTTTCGGTGTGTCCCGTTTACTTTCCATGTGCCCCGTTCACTTTGCGTGTGCCCCGTTCACTTTCCGTGTTTCCTGTTCACTTTGCGTGTGCCCCATTCATATTCCGTGTGCCCATGTTCACTCCGTGTGCCCTGTTTACACCGTCTGCCCTGTTTACTTTCCGTGTGCCCCATTCACTTTCCGTGTGCCCCATTCACTTTCCGTGTGCCCCATTCACTTTCTGTGTTTCCTGTTCACTTTCCGTGTGCCCCATTCACTTTCCGTGTGCCCCGTTCACTTTCCGTGTGCCCAGTTCACTTTCCACGTGTCCCGTTCACTTTCCATGTGTCCCGTTCACTTTGCGTGTGCCCAGTTCACTTTCCACATGTCCCGTTCACTTTCCGTGTGCCCGTTCACTTTCCGTGTGCCCACTTTCCGTGTGACCAGTTCACTTTCCATGTGTCCCGTTCACTTTCCGTGTGCCCCGTTCACTTTGTGTGTGCCCAATTCACTCCGTGTGCCCCATTCACTTTCCGTGTGCCCCGTTCACTCCATGTGCCCTGTTCACATTCCATGTGCCCCATTCACACCATGTGCCCCGTTCACTTTCCGTGTGCACCGTTCACTTTCCATGTACCCAGTTCACTTTGCGTGTGCCCTGTTAACTCCGTGTGCCCCGTTCACTCCGTGTGCTCCATTCACTTTCCGTGTGCCCTGTTTACTTTCGGTGTGCCCCGTTTACTTTCCATGTGCCCCGTTAACTTTGCGTGTTCCCCGTTCACTTTCCATGTTTCCTGTTCACTTTGCGTGTGCCCTATTCACTTTCCGTGTGCCCATGTTCACTCCATGTGCCCTGTTTACACCGTCTGCCCTGTTTACTTTCCGTGTGCCCCATTCACTTTCCATGTGCCCCATTCACTTTCCGTGTGCCCCATTCACTTTCTGTGTTTCCTGTTCACTTTCCGTGTGCCCCATTCACTTTCCGTGTGCCCCGTTCACTTTCTGTGTGTCCCGATCACTCCGTGCGCCCCGTTCACTTTCCGTGTGCCCTGTTCACTCCGTGTGCCCTGTTCATTTTCCGTGTGCCCCGTTCACTTTGTGTGTGCCCCGTTCACTTTCTGTGTGTCCCGTTCACTCTGTGTGCCCTGTTCACTTTCCGTGTGCCCCATTCGCTTTGTGTGTGCCCCGTTCACTTTCCGTATGCCCCGTTCACTCTGTGTGCCCCGTTCACTTTGCGTGTGCCCTGTTCACTCCGTGTGCCCTGTTCATTTTCCGTGTGCCCCATTCACTTTACGTGTGCCCCGTTCACTCCGTGTGCCCCATTCACTTTGCGTGTGCCCTGTTCACTCCGTGTGCCCTGTTCATTTTCCGTGTGCCCCATTCACTTTGCGTGTGCCCCGTTCACTCCGTGTGCCCTGTTCACTCCATGTGCCCTGTTTACTTCCCGTGTGCCCCGTTCACTTTGCGTGTGCCCCGTTCACTTTGCGTGTGCCCCGTTCATTCCGTGTGCCCCATTCACTTTCCGTGTTTCCTGTTCACTTTCCGTGTGCCCCATTCACTTTCCGTGTGCCCCGTTTACTTTCCGTGTGCCCCGTTCACTTTGCGTGTGCCCCGTTCACTTTGCGTGTGCCCCGTTCACATTCCGTGTGCCCATGTTCACTCTGTGTGGCCTGTTCACACCGTGTGCCCTGTTTACTTTCCGTGTGCCCCATTCACTTTCCGTGTGCCCCATTCACTTTCCATGTGCCCCATTCACTTTCCGTGTGCCCCGTTCACTTTCCGTGTGCCCCGTTTACTTTCTGTGTGCCCTGTTCATTTTCCGTGTGCCCCATTCACTTCACGTGTGCCCCGTTCACTCCGTGTGCCCCGTTCACTTTCCGTGTGCCCCATTTACTCTCCGTGTGCCCCGTTCACTTTGCGTGTGCCCCGTTCACTTTGCGTGTGCCCCGTTCACTCCGTGTGCCCCGTTCACTTTCCATGTTTCCTGTTCACTTTCTGTGTGCCCCATTCACTTTCCGTGTGCCCCGTTTACTTTCCGAGTGCCCCGTTTGCTTTCCATGTGCCCCGTTCACTTTGCATGTGCCCCGTTCACTTTGCGTGTGATCCGTTCACTCCGTGTGTCCTATTCACTTTGCGTGTGTCTCATTCACTTTGCGTGTGCCCCATTCACTTTGCGTGTGCCCTGTTCGTTTTGCGTGTACCCTGTTCACTCCATGTGCCCCGTTCACTCCGTATGCCCTGTTCACTTTCCATGTGCCCCGTTCACTTTCCATGTGCCCTGTTCATTCCGTGTGCCCCGTTCACTCCGTGTGCCCCATTCACTTTGCGTGTGCCCCGTTCTCTTTCCATGTGCCACGTTCACTCTTTGTGCGCGGTTCACTTTGCATGTGCCCCGTTCACTTTGCGTGTGACCCGTTCACTCCGTGTGTCCTATTCACTTTGCGTGTGCCCCATTCACTTTGCGTGTGCCCTGTTCGTTTTGCGTGTACCCTGTTCACTCCATGTGCCCCGTTCACTCCGTATGCCCTGTTCACTTTCCATGTGCCCCGTTCACTCCGTGTGCCCCGTTCACTCCGTGTGGCCCGTTCACTCTGTGTGCCTGGTTCACTTTGCGTGTGCCCCGCCTTACTTTCCGTGTGCCCCGTTCACTTTCCATGTGCCCCGTTCACTCCGTGTGCCCTGTTCACTCCATGTGCCCCGTTTACTTCCCGTGTGCCCCGTTCACTTTGCGTGTGCCCCGTTCACTTTCCGTGTTTCCTGTTCACTTTGCGTGTGCCCCGTTCACTTTCCGTGTGCCCTGTTTACTTTCTGTGTGCCCCGTTTACTTTCCATGTGCCCCGTTCACTTTGCGTGTGCCCCGTTCACTTTCCGTGTTTCCTGTTCACTTTGCGTGTGCCCCGTTCACTTTCCGTGTGCCCATGTTCACTCCGTGTGCCCTGTTTACACCGTCTGCCCTGTTTACTTTCCGTGTGCCCCATTCACTTTCCGTGTGCCCCATTCACTTTCCGTGTGCCCCATTCACTTTCTGTGTTTCCTGTTCACTTTCCGTGTGCCCCATTCACTTTCCATGTGCCCCGTTCACTTTGTGTGTGCCCTGTTCACTTTCTGTGTGTCCCGTTCACTCCGTGAGCCCCGTTCACTTTGCGTGTGCCCTGTTCACTCCGTGTGCCCTGTTCATTTTCAGTGTGCCCCGTTCACTTTGTGTGTGCCCCGTTCACTTTCCGTATGCCCCGTTCACTCTGTGTGCCCTGTTCACTTTGCGTATGCCCTGTTCACTCCGTGTGCCCTGTTCATTTTCCGTGTGCCCCATTCACTTTACGTGTGCCCCGTTCACTCCGTGTGCCCCATTCACTTTACGTGTGCCCCGTTCACTCCGTGTGCCCCGTTCACTTTACGTGTGCCCTGTTCATTCCGTGTGCCCTGTTCATTTTCCGTGTGCCCCATTCACTTTGCGTGTGCCCCGTTCACTCCGTGTGCCCTGTTCACTCCATGTGCCCTGTTTACTTCCCGTGTGCCCCGTTCACTTTGCGTGTGCCCCATTCACTCCGTGTGCCCCATTCACTTTCCGTGTTTCCTGTTTACTTTCCGTGTGCCCCATTCACTTTCCGTGTGCCCCGTTTACTTTCCGTGTGCCCCGTTCACTTTGCGTGTGCCCCGTTCACTTTGCGTGTGCCCCGTTCACTTTGCGTGTGCCCTGTTCACATTCCATGTGCCCATGTTCACTCCCTGTGCCCTGTTCACACCGTGTGCCCTGTTTACTTTCTGTGTGCCCCATTCACTTTCCGTGTGCCCCATTCACTTTCCATGTGCCCCATTCACTTTCCGTGTGCCCCATTCACTTTCCGTGTGCCCCGTTTACTTTCCGTGTGCCCTGTTCATTTTCCGTGTGCCCCATTCACTTTACGTGTGCCCTGTTCACTCCGTGTGCCCCATTCACTTTACGTGTGCCCCGTTTACTTCCCATGTGCCCCGTTCACTTTGCGTGTGCTCCGTTCACTTTGCGTGTGCCCCGTTCACTCCGTGTGCCCCGTTCACTCCGTGTGCCCCGTTCACTTTCCATGTTTCCTGTTCACTTTCCATGTGCCCCATTCACTTTCCGTGTGCCCCGTTTACTTTCCGAGTGCCCCGTTTGCTTTCCATGTGCCCCGTTCACTTTGCTTGTGCCCCGTTCACTTTCCGTGTTTCCTGTTCACTTTCCGTGTGCCCCGTTCACTTTCCGTGTTTCCTGTTCACTTTCCGTGTGCCCCATTCACTTTCCGTGTGCCCCATTCACTTTCCGTGTGCCCATGTTCACTCCGTGTGCCCCATTCACTTCCCGTGTGCCCCATTCACTTTGCATGTACCCGTTCACTTTGCGTGTGCCCCGTTCAGTCCGTGTGTCCTATTCACTTTCTGTGTGGCCCATTCACTTTCCATGTGCCCCATTCACTTTCCGTGTGCCCCATTCACTTTGCATGTACCCGTTCACTTTGCGTGTGCCCCGTTCAGTCTGTGTGTCCTATTCACTTTCCGTGTCCCCTGTTCACTCTCCGTGTGCCCCGTTCACTCTGTGTGCCCCGTTCACTTTCCGTGTTCCCCGTTCACTTTCCGTGTTCCCCGTTCACTTTCCGTGTTCCCTGTTCACTTTCCGTGTGCCCTGTTCACTCCGTGTGCCCCGTTCACTCCGTGTGCCCCGTTCACTCTGTGTGCCTGGTTCACTTTGCGTCTGCCCCGTTCAGTCCGTGTGTCCTATTCACTTTGCGTGCGCCCCATTCACTTTGCGTGTGCCTGGTTCACTTTCCGTGTGCCCTGTTCACTCCGTGTTCCTCATTCACTTTCCGTGTGCCCCGTTCACTTTCCGTGTTCCCCGTTCACTTTCCGTGTGCCCTGTTCACTCCGTGTTCCTCATTCACTTTCCGTGTGCCCCGTTCACTTTCCGTGTTCCCCGTTCACTTTCCGTGTGCCCCGTTCACTCTGTGTGCCTGGTTCACTTTGCGTGTGCCCCGTTCAGTCCGTGTGCCCCGTTCACTCTGTGTGCCCCGTTCACTCTGTGTGCCCCGTTCACTTTCCGTGTGCCCCGTTTACTTTCCGTGTG
Source organism: Chiloscyllium plagiosum (assembly GCF_037043375.1). Classification (NCBI taxonomy): domain Eukaryota; kingdom Metazoa; phylum Chordata; class Chondrichthyes; order Orectolobiformes; family Hemiscylliidae; genus Chiloscyllium; species Chiloscyllium plagiosum. Next base: position 78,974 of record NW_028270150.1, on the reverse strand, counting down.
CCCTGTTTACTTTCCGTGTGCCCCATTCACTTTATGTGTGCCCCGTTCACTTTCCGTGTGCCCTGTTCACTCTGTGTGCCCTGTTCATTTTCCGTGTGCCCCATTCACTTTGCGTGTGCCCCGTTCACTCCGTGTGCCCTGTTCACTTTGCGTGTGCCCTGTTCACTTTGCGTGTGCCCCGTTCACTTTGCGTGTGCCCTGTTCACTCCGTGTGCCCCGTTCACGTTCCGTGTGCCCCGTTCACTTTCCGTGTGCCCCGTTCACTCTCTGTGCCTTGTTCACTTTCCATGTGCCCCATTCACTTTGCGTGTGCCCCGTTCACTCCGTGTGCCCCGTTCACTCTGTGTGCCCTGTTCACTTTCCGTGTGCCTCGTTCACTTTCCGTGTGCCCCGTTCACTCTGTGTGCCCTGTTCACTTTCCGTGTGCCCCGTTCACTTTCCGTGTGCCCTGTTCACGTTCCGTGTGCCCCGTTTAATTTCCGTGTGCCCCGTTCACTTTCTGTGTGTCCCGTTCACTCCGTGTGCCCCGTTCACTTTGCGTGTGCCCTGTTCACTCCGTGTGACCTGTTCACTTTCCGTGTGCCCCGTTCACTTTGTGTGTGCCCCGTTCACTTTCCGTATGCCCCGTTCACTCTGTGTGCCCCATTCACTCCGTGTGCCCCGTTCACTTTGCGTGTGCCCTGTTCACTCCGTGTGCCCTGTTCATTTTCCGTGTGCCCCATTCACTTTACGTGTGCCCCGTTCACTCAGTGTGCCCGTTCACTTTGCGTGTGCCCTGTTCACTCCGTGTGCGCTGTTCATTTTCCGTGTGCCCTGTTCACTTTGCGTGTGCCCCGTTTTCTTTCCGTGTGCGCCGTTCGATTTGTGTGTGCCCTGTTCACTTTCTGTGTGTCCCGTTCACTCCGTGTGCCCCGTTCACTTTGCGTGTGCCCTGTTCACTCCGTGTGCCCTGTTCACTTTGCGTGTGCCCCATTCACTTTGCGTGTGCCCCGTTCACTCCGTGTGCCCTGTTCACTCCGTGTGCCCTGTTCACTCCATGTGCCCTGTTCACTTCCCGTGTGCCCCGTTCACTTTGCGTGTGCCCCGTTCACTTTGCGTGTGCCCCGTTCACTTTGCGTGTACCCCGTTCACCCCTTGTGCCCCATTCACTTTCCGTGTTTCCTGTTCACTTTCCGTGTGTCCCATTCACTTTCCATGTGCCCCATTCACTTTCCGTGTGCCCCATTCACTTTCCGTGTGCCCCATTCACTTTGCATGTGCCCTGTTCACTTTCCATGTGCTCTGTTCACTCCGTGTGCCCCGTTCACTCCGTGTGCCCCGTTCACTTTCCGTGTGCCCCGTTCACTCCGTGTGCCCGGTTCACTCCGTGTGCCCCGTTCACTCTGTGTGCCTGGTTCACCTTGCGTGTGCCCCATTCACTTTCCGTGTGCCCCGTTCGCTTTGTGTGTGCCCCGTTCACTTTCTGTGTGTCCCGTTCACTCCGTGTGCCCCATTCACTTTCTGTGTGTCCCGTTCACTCCGTGTGCCCCGTTCACTTTGCGTGTGCCCTGTTCACTCCGTGTGCCCTGTTCATTTTCCATGTGCCCCATTCACTTTGCGTGTGCCCCGTTCACTCTGTGTGCCCTGTTCACTCCATGTGCCCCGTTTACTTCCCGTGTGCCCCGTTCACTTTGCGTGTGCCCCGTTCACTTTGCGTGTGCCCCGTTCACTCCGTGTGCCCCATTCACTTTCCGTGTTTCCTGTTCACTTTCCGTGTGCCCCATTCACTTTCCGTGTGCCCTGTTTACTTTCGGTGTGCCCCGTTTACTTTCCATGTGCCCCGTTCACTTTGCGTGTGCCCCGTTCACTTTCCGTGTTTCCTGTTCACTTTGCGTGTGCCCCGTTCACATTCCGTATGCCCATGTTCACTCCGTGTGCCCTGTTTACACCGTCTGCCCTGTTTACTTTCCATGTGCCCCATTCACTTTCCATGTGCCCCATTCACTTTCCGTGTGCCCCATTCACTTTCCATGTGCCCCATTCACTTTCCGTGTGCCCCATTCACTTTCTGTGTTTCCTGTTCACTTCCCATGTGCCCCATTCACTTTCCGTGTGCCCCGCTCACTTTGTGTGTGCCCCGTTCACTTTCCGTGTGTCCCGTTCACTCCGTGTGCCCCGTTCACTTTGCGTGCTCCCTGTTCACTCCGTGTGCCCTGTTCATTTTCCGTGAGCCCCATTCACTTTACGTGTGCCCCGTTCACTCTGTGTGCCCTGTTCACTTTCCATGTGCCCTGTTCACTTTGCGTGTGCCCCGTTCACTTTCCGTATGCCCCGTTCACTCTGTGTGCCCTGTTCACTTTGCGTGTGCCCTGTTTTCTTTCCGTGTGCCCCGTTCGCTTTGTGTGTGCCCTGTTCACTTTCTGTGTGTCCCGTTCACTCAGTGTGCCCCGTTCACTTTGCGTGTGCCCTATTCACTCCGTGTGCCCTGTTCATTTTCCGTGTGCCCTGTTCACTTTCTGTGTGTCCCGTTCACTCCGTGTGCCCCGTTCACTTTGCCTGCTCCCTGTTCACTCCGTGTGCCCTGTTCATTTTCCGTGTGCCCCATTCACTTTCCGTGTGCCCCGTTCACTCCGTGTGCCCTGTTCACTCCATGTGCCCTGTTTACGTCCCGTGTGCCCTGTTCACTTTGCGTGTGCCCCTTTCACTTTGCGTGTGCCCCGTTCACTCCGTGTGCCCCATTCACTTTCCGTGTTTCCTGTTCACTTTCCGTGTGCCCCATTCACTTTCCGTGTGCCCCATTTACTTTCCGTGTGCCTCGTTCACTTTCCGTGTGCCCCGTTCACTCTGTGTGCCCTGTTCACTTTCCGTGTGCCCCGTTCACTTTCCGTGTGCCCTGTTCACGTTCCGTGTGCCCCGTTTAATTTCCGTGTGCCCCGTTCACTTTCTGTGTGTCCCGTTCACTCCGTGTGCCCCGTTCACTTTGCGTGTGCCCTGTTCACTCCGTGTGACCTGTTCACTTTCCGTGTGCCCCGTTCACTTTGTGTGTGCCCCGTTCACTTTCCGTATGCCCCGTTCACTCTGTGTGCCCCATTCACTCCGTGTGCCCCGTTCACTTTGCGTGTGCCCTGTTCACTCCGTGTGCCCTGTTCATTTTCCGTGTGCCCCATTCACTTTACGTGTGCCCGTTCACTTTGCGTGTGCCCTGTTCACTCCGTGTGCGCTGTTCATTTTCCGTGTGCCCTGTTCACTTTGCGTGTGCCCCGTTTTCTTTCCGTGTGCGCCGTTCGATTTGTGTGTGCCCTGTTCACTTTCTGTGTGTCCCGTTCACTCCGTGTGCCCCGTTCACTTTGCGTGTGCCCTGTTCACTCCGTGTGCCCTGTTCACTTTGCGTGTGCCCCATTCACTTTGCGTGTGCCCCGTTCACTCCGTGTGCCCTGTTCACTCCGTGTGCCCTGTTCACTCCATGTGCCCTGTTCACTTCCCGTGTGCCCCGTTCACTTTGCGTGTGCCCCGTTCACTTTGCGTGTGCCCCGTTCACTTTGCGTGTACCCCGTTCACCCCTTGTGCCCCATTCACTTTCCGTGTTTCCTGTTCACTTTCCGTGTGTCCCATTCACTTTCCATGTGCCCCATTCACTTTCCGTGTGCCCCATTCACTTTCCGTGTGCCCCATTCACTTTGCATGTGCCCTGTTCACTTTCCATGTGCTCTGTTCACTCCGTGTGCCCCGTTCACTCCGTGTGCCCCGTTCACTTTCCGTGTGCCCCGTTCACTCCGTGTGCCCGGTTCACTCCGTGTGCCCCGTTCACTCTGTGTGCCTGGTTCACCTTGCGTGTGCCCCATTCACTTTCCGTGTGCCCCGTTCGCTTTGTGTGTGCCCCGTTCACTTTCTGTGTGTCCCGTTCACTCCGTGTGCCCCATTCACTTTCTGTGTGTCCCGTTCACTCCGTGTGCCCCGTTCACTTTGCGTGTGCCCTGTTCACTCCGTGTGCCCTGTTCATTTTCCATGTGCCCCATTCACTTTGCGTGTGCCCCGTTCACTCTGTGTGCCCTGTTCACTCCATGTGCCCCGTTTACTTCCCGTGTGCCCCGTTCACTTTGCGTGTGCCCCGTTCACTTTGCGTGTGCCCCGTTCACTCCGTGTGCCCCATTCACTTTCCGTGTTTCCTGTTCACTTTCCGTGTGCCCCATTCACTTTCCGTGTGCCCTGTTTACTTTCGGTGTGCCCCGTTTACTTTCCATGTGCCCCGTTCACTTTGCGTGTGCCCCGTTCACTTTCCGTGTTTCCTGTTCACTTTGCGTGTGCCCCGTTCACATTCCGTATGCCCATGTTCACTCCGTGTGCCCTGTTTACACCGTCTGCCCTGTTTACTTTCCATGTGCCCCATTCACTTTCCATGTGCCCCATTCACTTTCCGTGTGCCCCATTCACTTTCCATGTGCCCCATTCACTTTCCGTGTGCCCCATTCACTTTCTGTGTTTCCTGTTCACTTCCCATGTGCCCCATTCACTTTCCGTGTGCCCCGCTCACTTTGTGTGTGCCCCGTTCACTTTCCGTGTGTCCCGTTCACTCCGTGTGCCCCGTTCACTTTGCGTGCTCCCTGTTCACTCCGTGTGCCCTGTTCATTTTCCGTGAGCCCCATTCACTTTACGTGTGCCCCGTTCACTCTGTGTGCCCTGTTCACTTTCCATGTGCCCTGTTCACTTTGCGTGTGCCCCGTTCACTTTCCGTATGCCCCGTTCACTCTGTGTGCCCTGTTCACTTTGCGTGTGCCCTGTTTTCTTTCCGTGTGCCCCGTTCGCTTTGTGTGTGCCCTGTTCACTTTCTGTGTGTCCCGTTCACTCAGTGTGCCCCGTTCACTTTGCGTGTGCCCTATTCACTCCGTGTGCCCTGTTCATTTTCCGTGTGCCCTGTTCACTTTCTGTGTGTCCCGTTCACTCCGTGTGCCCCGTTCACTTTGCCTGCTCCCTGTTCACTCCGTGTGCCCTGTTCATTTTCCGTGTGCCCCATTCACTTTCCGTGTGCCCCGTTCACTCCGTGTGCCCTGTTCACTCCATGTGCCCTGTTTACGTCCCGTGTGCCCTGTTCACTTTGCGTGTGCCCCTTTCACTTTGCGTGTGCCCCGTTCACTCCGTGTGCCCCATTCACTTTCCGTGTTTCCTGTTCACTTTCCGTGTGCCCCATTCACTTTCCGTGTGCCCCATTTACTTTCCGTGTGCCCCGTTTACTTTCCATGTGCCCCGTTCACTTTGCGTGTGCCCCGTTCACTTTGCGTGTGCCCCGTTCACTTTCCGTGTTTCCTGTTCACTTTGCGTGTGCCCCGTTCACATTCCGTGTGCCCATGTTCACTCCGTGTACCCCGTTCACTCCGTGTGCCCCATTCACTTTCCGTGTTTCCTGTTCATTTTCCGTGTGTCCCATTCACTTTCCATGTGCCCCATTCACTTTCCGTGTGCCCCATTCACTTTCCGTGTGCCCCATTCACTTTGCGTGTGCCCTGTTCACTTTCCATGTGCCCTGTTCACTCCATGTGTCCCTTTCACGTTCCATGTGCTCTGTTCACTCCGTGTGCCCCGTTCACTCCGTGTGCCCCGTTCACTTTCCGTGTACCCCGTTCACTTTCCGTGTGCCCCGTTCACTCCGTGTGCCCCGTTCACTCCGTGTACCCCGTTCACTCCGTGTGCCCCGTTCACTTTGCGTGTGCCCTGTTCACTCCGTGTGCCCTGTTCATTTTCCATGTGCCCCATTCACTTTCCGTGTGCCCGGTTCACTCTGTGTGCCCTGTTCACTTTCTGTGTGTCCTGTTCACTCCGTGTGCCCCGTTCACTTTGCGTGCTCCCTGTTCACTCCGTGTGCCCTGTTCATTTTCCGTGTGCCCCATTCACTTTACGTGTGCCCCGTTCACTCTGTGTGCCCTGTTCACTTTCCGTGTGCCCTGTTCACTTTGCGTGTGCCCCGTTCACTTTCCGTATGCCCCGTTCACTCTGTGTGCCCTGTTCACTTTCCGTGTGCCCTGTTCACTTTGCGTGTGCCCCGTTCACTTTCCGTATGCCCCGTTCACTCTGTGTGCCCTGTTCACTTTGCGTGTGCCCTGTTTTCTTTCCGTGTGCCCCGTTCGCTTTGTGTGTGCCCTGTTCACTTTCTGTGTGTCCCGTTCACTCCGTGTGCCCCGTTCACTTTGCGTGCTCCCTGTTCACTCCGTGTGCCCTGTTCATTTTCCGTGTGCCCCATTCACTTTCCGTGTGCCCCGTTCACTCCGTGTGCCCTGTTCACTCCATGTGCCCTGTTTACGTCCCGTGTGCCCCGTTCACTTTGCGTGTGCCCCTTTCACTTTGCGTGTGCCCCGTTCACTCCGTGTGCCCCATTCACTTTCCATGTTTCCTGTTCACTTTCCGTGTGCCCCATTCACTTTCCGTGTGCCCCATTCACTTTCCATGTTTCCTGTTCACCTTCCGTGTGCCGCGTTCACTTTCCATGTGCCCTGTTCACTCCATGTGTCCCGTTCACGTTCCATGTGCCCTGTCCACTCCGTGTGCCCCGTTCACACCGTGTGCCCCGTTCACTTTCCGTGTGCCCGTTTCACTCTGTGTGCCCTGTTCACTTTCCGTGTGCCCCGTTCACTTTGAGTGTGCCCCGTTCACTTTCCGTGTGCCCCGTTTACTTTCCGTGTGCCCTGTTTACTTTCCATGTGCCCCATTCACTTTGCTTGTGCCCCGTTCACTTTCCGTGTTTCCTGTTCACTTTGTGTGTGCCCCGTTCACATTCCGTGTGCCCATGTTCACTCCGTGTGCCCTGTTCACACCGTGTGCCCCGTTTACTTTCCGTGTGCCGCGTTCACTTTCCGTGTGCCCCATTCACTTTCCATGTGCCCCATTCACTTTCCATGTGCCCTGTTCACTCCATGTGTCCCGTTCATTTTCATTGTGCCCTGTTCACTCCGTGTGCCCCGTTCACTCCATGTGCCCCGTTCACTCTATGTGCCTGGTTCACTTTGCGTGTGCCCCGTTTACTTTCCGTGTGCCATGTTCACTTTCCATGTGCCCGGTTCGTTTTCATTGTGCCCTGTTCACTTTCCGTGTGCCTCGTTCACTTCCCGTGTGCCCCATTCACTCCATGTGCCCCGTTCACTTCCCGTATGCCCCGTTCACTTTGAGTGTGCCTCGTTCACTTCCCGTGTGCCCCGTTCACTCTGTGTGCCCTGTTCACTTTGCGTGTGCCCTGTTCACTTTGAGTGTGCCCCGTTCACTTACCGTGTGCCCCGTTCACTCTGTGTGCCCTGTTCACTTTGCGTGTGCCCCGTTCACTTTGAGTGTGCCCCGTTCACTTTCCGTGTGCCCCGTTCACTCCGTGTGCCCTGTTCATTTTCCGTGTGCCCCATTCACTTTGCGTGTGCCCCGTTCACTCTGTGTGCCCTGTTCACTTTGCGTGTGCCCCGTTCACTTTGAGTGTGCCCCATTCACTTTGCGTGTGCCCCGTTCACTCCGTGTGCCCCATTCACTTTGCGTGTTTCCTGTTCACTTTCCGTGTGCCCCATTCACTTTCCGTGTGCCCTGTTTACTTTCAGTGTGCCCCGTTTACTTTCCATGTGCCCCGTTCACTTTCCGTGTTTCCTGTTCACTTTCCGTGTGCTCCGTTCACTTTCCGTGTTTCCTGTTCACTTTCCGTGTGCCCCATTCACTTTCCGTGTGCCCCATTCACTTCCCGTGTGCCCCATTCACTTTGCATGTACCCGTTCACTTTGCGTGTGCCCCATTCAGTCCGTGTGTCCTATTCACTTTCTGTGTGGCCCATTCACTTTCCGTGTGCCCCATTCACTTTCCGTGTGCCCCATTCACTTCCCGTGTGCCCCATTCACTTTGCATGTACCCGTTCACTTTGCGTGTGCCCCATTCAGTCCGTGTGTCCTACTCACTTTCTGTGTGGCCCATTCACTTTCCATGTGCCCCATTCACTTTGCGTGTGCCCCGTTCAGTCTGTGTGACCTATTCACATTCCGTGTGCCCCGTTCACTTTGCACCTGCCCCGTTCACTTTCCGTGTTCCCCGTTCACTTTCCGTGTTCCCCGTTCACTTTCCGTGTGCCCTGTTCACTTTCCGTGTTCCCCGTTCACTTTCCGTGTTCCCCGTTCACTTTCCGTGTGCCCTGTTCACTCCATGTGCCCATGTTCACTCCGTGTGCCCTATTCACTCTGTGTGCCCCGGTCACTCCATGTGCCCATGTTCACTCCGTGTGCCCTATTCACTCTGTGTGCCCCGGTCACTCTGTGTGCCTGGTTCACTTTGCGTGTGCCCCGTTCAGTCCGTGTGTCCTATTCACTTTGCGTGCGCCCCATTCACTTTGCGTGTGCCTGGTTCACTTTCCGTGTGCCCTGTTCACTCCGTGTTCCTCATTCACTTTCCGTGTGCCCCGTTCACTTTCCGTGTTCCCCGTTCACTTTCCGTGTGCCCTGTTCACTCCGTGTGCCCCGTTCACTCCGTGTGCACCGTTAACTCCGTGTGCCCCGTTCACTTTGCGTGTGCCTGGTTCACTTTCCATGTGCCCTGTTCACTCTGTGTGCCCCGTTCACTCTGTGTGCCCCGTTCACTTTCCGTGTGCCCCATTCACTCCGTGTGCCCCGTTCACTCTGTGTGCCCCGTTCACTTTCCGTGTGCCCCGTTTACTTTCCGTGTGCCCCATTCACTTTATGTGTGCCCCGTTTACTTTCCGTGTGCCCCATTCACTTTATGTGTGCCCCGTTCACTCTGTGTGCCCTGTTCATTTTCTGTGTGCCCCATTCACTTTGCGTGTGCCCCGTTCACTCCGTGTGCCCTGTTCACTTTGCGTGTGCCCTGTTCACTTTGCGTGTGCACCGTTCACTTTGCGTGTGCCCTGTTCATTTTCCGTGTGCCCCATTCACTTTACGTGTGCCCCGTTCATTCCTGAAGAAGGGCTTATGCCCGAAACGTCGATTCTCCTGTTCCCTGGATGCTGCCTGACCTGCTGCGCTTTTCGAGCAACACATTTCCAGCTCTAATCCCCAACATCTGCAGACCTCACTTTCTCCTCCATTCACTCCGTGTGCCCCGTTCACTTTGCGTGTGCCCCGTTTACTTTCCGTGTGCCCTGTTCACTTTCCGTGTGCCCCGTTCACTCTGTGTGCCTTGTTCACTTTCCGTGTGCCCCATTCACTTTGCGTGTGCCCCATTCACTCCGTGTGCCCCGTTCACTCTGTGTGCCTGGTTCACTTTGCGTGTGCCCCGTTTACTTTCCGTGTGCCATGTTCACTTTCCATGTGCCCCGTTCATTTTCATTGTGCCCTGTTCACTTTCCGTGTGCCTCGTTCACTTTCCGTGTGCCCCATTCACTCCATGTGCCCCGTTCACGTTCCGTGTGCCCCGTTCACTCTGTGTGCCCTGTTCACTTTCCGTGTGCCCCGTTCACTTTCCGTGTGCCCTGTTCACGTTCCGTGTGCCCCGTTTAATTTCCGTGTGCCCCGTTCACTTTCTGTGTGTCCCGTTCACTCCGTGTGCCCCGTTCACTTTGCGTGTGCCCTGTTCACTCCGTGTGACCTGTTCACTTTCCGTGTGCCCCGTTCACTTTGTGTGTGCCCCGTTCACTTTCCGTATGCCCCATTCACTCCGTGTGCCCCGTTCACTTTGCGTGTGCCCTGTTCACTCCGTGTGCCCTGTTCATTTTCCGTGTGCCCCATTCACTTTACGTGTGCCCCGTTCACTTTCCGTGTTTCCTGTTCACTTTCCGTGTGCCCCGTTCACTTTCCGTGTTTCCTGTTCACTTTCCGTGTGCCCCATTCACTTTCCGTGTGCCCCATTCACTTTCCGTGTGCCCATGTTCACTCCGTGTGCCCCATTCACTTCCCGTGTGCCCCATTCACTTTGCATGTACCCGTTCACTTTGCGTGTGCCCCGTTCAGTCCGTGTGTCCTATTCACTTTCTGTGTGGCCCATTCACTTTCCATGTGCCCCATTCACTTTCCGTGTGCCCCATTCACTTTGCATGTACCCGTTCACTTTGCGTGTGCCCCGTTCAGTCTGTGTGTCCTATTCACTTTCCGTGTCCCCTGTTCACTCTCCGTGTGCCCCGTTCACTCTGTGTGCCCCGTTCACTTTCCGTGTTCCCCGTTCACTTTCCGTGTTCCCCGTTCACTTTCCGTGTTCCCTGTTCACTTTCCGTGTGCCCTGTTCACTCCGTGTGCCCCGTTCACTCCGTGTGCCCCGTTCACTCTGTGTGCCTGGTTCACTTTGCGTCTGCCCCGTTCAGTCCGTGTGTCCTATTCACTTTGCGTGCGCCCCATTCACTTTGCGTGTGCCTGGTTCACTTTCCGTGTGCCCTGTTCACTCCGTGTTCCTCATTCACTTTCCGTGTGCCCCGTTCACTTTCCGTGTTCCCCGTTCACTTTCCGTGTGCCCTGTTCACTCCGTGTTCCTCATTCACTTTCCGTGTGCCCCGTTCACTTTCCGTGTTCCCCGTTCACTTTCCGTGTGCCCCGTTCACTCTGTGTGCCTGGTTCACTTTGCGTGTGCCCCGTTCAGTCCGTGTGCCCCGTTCACTCTGTGTGCCCCGTTCACTCTGTGTGCCCCGTTCACTTTCCGTGTGCCCCGTTTACTTTCCGTGTGCCCTGTTTACTTTCCGTGTGCCCCATTCACTTTATGTGTGCCCCGTTCACTTTCCGTGTGCCCTGTTCACTCTGTGTGCCCTGTTCATTTTCCGTGTGCCCCATTCACTTTGCGTGTGCCCCGTTCACTCCGTGTGCCCTGTTCACTTTGCGTGTGCCCTGTTCACTTTGCGTGTGCCCCGTTCACTTTGCGTGTGCCCTGTTCACTCCGTGTGCCCCGTTCACGTTCCGTGTGCCCCGTTCACTTTCCGTGTGCCCCGTTCACTCTCTGTGCCTTGTTCACTTTCCATGTGCCCCATTCACTTTGCGTGTGCCCCGTTCACTCCGTGTGCCCCGTTCACTCTGTGTGCCCTGTTCACTTTCCGTGTGCCTCGTTCACTTTCCGTGTGCCCCGTTCACTCTGTGTGCCCTGTTCACTTTCCGTGTGCCCCGTTCACTTTCCGTGTGCCCTGTTCACGTTCCGTGTGCCCCGTTTAATTTCCGTGTGCCCCGTTCACTTTCTGTGTGTCCCGTTCACTCCGTGTGCCCCGTTCACTTTGCGTGTGCCCTGTTCACTCCGTGTGACCTGTTCACTTTCCGTGTGCCCCGTTCACTTTGTGTGTGCCCCGTTCACTTTCCGTATGCCCCGTTCACTCTGTGTGCCCCATTCACTCCGTGTGCCCCGTTCACTTTGCGTGTGCCCTGTTCACTCCGTGTGCCCTGTTCATTTTCCGTGTGCCCCATTCACTTTACGTGTGCCCGTTCACTTTGCGTGTGCCCTGTTCACTCCGTGTGCGCTGTTCATTTTCCGTGTGCCCTGTTCACTTTGCGTGTGCCCCGTTTTCTTTCCGTGTGCGCCGTTCGATTTGTGTGTGCCCTGTTCACTTTCTGTGTGTCCCGTTCACTCCGTGTGCCCCGTTCACTTTGCGTGTGCCCTGTTCACTCCGTGTGCCCTGTTCACTTTGCGTGTGCCCCATTCACTTTGCGTGTGCCCCGTTCACTCCGTGTGCCCTGTTCACTCCGTGTGCCCTGTTCACTCCATGTGCCCTGTTCACTTCCCGTGTGCCCCGTTCACTTTGCGTGTGCCCCGTTCACTTTGCGTGTGCCCCGTTCACTTTGCGTGTACCCCGTTCACCCCTTGTGCCCCATTCACTTTCCGTGTTTCCTGTTCACTTTCCGTGTGTCCCATTCACTTTCCATGTGCCCCATTCACTTTCCGTGTGCCCCATTCACTTTCCGTGTGCCCCATTCACTTTGCATGTGCCCTGTTCACTTTCCATGTGCTCTGTTCACTCCGTGTGCCCCGTTCACTCCGTGTGCCCCGTTCACTTTCCGTGTGCCCCGTTCACTCCGTGTGCCCGGTTCACTCCGTGTGCCCCGTTCACTCTGTGTGCCTGGTTCACCTTGCGTGTGCCCCATTCACTTTCCGTGTGCCCCGTTCGCTTTGTGTGTGCCCCGTTCACTTTCTGTGTGTCCCGTTCACTCCGTGTGCCCCATTCACTTTCTGTGTGTCCCGTTCACTCCGTGTGCCCCGTTCACTTTGCGTGTGCCCTGTTCACTCCGTGTGCCCTGTTCATTTTCCATGTGCCCCATTCACTTTGCGTGTGCCCCGTTCACTCTGTGTGCCCTGTTCACTCCATGTGCCCCGTTTACTTCCCGTGTGCCCCGTTCACTTTGCGTGTGCCCCGTTCACTTTGCGTGTGCCCCGTTCACTCCGTGTGCCCCATTCACTTTCCGTGTTTCCTGTTCACTTTCCGTGTGCCCCATTCACTTTCCGTGTGCCCTGTTTACTTTCGGTGTGCCCCGTTTACTTTCCATGTGCCCCGTTCACTTTGCGTGTGCCCCGTTCACTTTCCGTGTTTCCTGTTCACTTTGCGTGTGCCCCGTTCACATTCCGTATGCCCATGTTCACTCCGTGTGCCCTGTTTACACCGTCTGCCCTGTTTACTTTCCATGTGCCCCATTCACTTTCCATGTGCCCCATTCACTTTCCGTGTGCCCCATTCACTTTCCATGTGCCCCATTCACTTTCCGTGTGCCCCATTCACTTTCTGTGTTTCCTGTTCACTTCCCATGTGCCCCATTCACTTTCCGTGTGCCCCGCTCACTTTGTGTGTGCCCCGTTCACTTTCCGTGTGTCCCGTTCACTCCGTGTGCCCCGTTCACTTTGCGTGCTCCCTGTTCACTCCGTGTGCCCTGTTCATTTTCCGTGAGCCCCATTCACTTTACGTGTGCCCCGTTCACTCTGTGTGCCCTGTTCACTTTCCATGTGCCCTGTTCACTTTGCGTGTGCCCCGTTCACTTTCCGTATGCCCCGTTCACTCTGTGTGCCCTGTTCACTTTGCGTGTGCCCTGTTTTCTTTCCGTGTGCCCCGTTCGCTTTGTGTGTGCCCTGTTCACTTTCTGTGTGTCCCGTTCACTCAGTGTGCCCCGTTCACTTTGCGTGTGCCCTATTCACTCCGTGTGCCCTGTTCATTTTCCGTGTGCCCTGTTCACTTTCTGTGTGTCCCGTTCACTCCGTGTGCCCCGTTCACTTTGCCTGCTCCCTGTTCACTCCGTGTGCCCTGTTCATTTTCCGTGTGCCCCATTCACTTTCCGTGTGCCCCGTTCACTCCGTGTGCCCTGTTCACTCCATGTGCCCTGTTTACGTCCCGTGTGCCCTGTTCACTTTGCGTGTGCCCCTTTCACTTTGCGTGTGCCCCGTTCACTCCGTGTGCCCCATTCACTTTCCGTGTTTCCTGTTCACTTTCCGTGTGCCCCATTCACTTTCCGTGTGCCCCATTTACTTTCCGTGTGCCCCGTTTACTTTCCATGTGCCCCGTTCACTTTGCGTGTGCCCCGTTCACTTTGCGTGTGCCCCGTTCACTTTCCGTGTTTCCTGTTCACTTTGCGTGTGCCCCGTTCACATTCCGTGTGCCCATGTTCACTCCGTGTACCCCGTTCACTCCGTGTGCCCCATTCACTTTCCGTGTTTCCTGTTCATTTTCCGTGTGTCCCATTCACTTTCCATGTGCCCCATTCACTTTCCGTGTGCCCCATTCACTTTCCGTGTGCCCCATTCACTTTGCGTGTGCCCTGTTCACTTTCCATGTGCCCTGTTCACTCCATGTGTCCCTTTCACGTTCCATGTGCTCTGTTCACTCCGTGTGCCCCGTTCACTCCGTGTGCCCCGTTCACTTTCCGTGTACCCCGTTCACTTTCCGTGTGCCCCGTTCACTCCGTGTGCCCCGTTCACTCCGTGTACCCCGTTCACTCCGTGTGCCCCGTTCACTTTGCGTGTGCCCTGTTCACTCCGTGTGCCCTGTTCATTTTCCATGTGCCCCATTCACTTTCCGTGTGCCCGGTTCACTCTGTGTGCCCTGTTCACTTTCTGTGTGTCCTGTTCACTCCGTGTGCCCCGTTCACTTTGCGTGCTCCCTGTTCACTCCGTGTGCCCTGTTCATTTTCCGTGTGCCCCATTCACTTTACGTGTGCCCCGTTCACTCTGTGTGCCCTGTTCACTTTCCGTGTGCCCTGTTCACTTTGCGTGTGCCCCGTTCACTTTCCGTATGCCCCGTTCACTCTGTGTGCCCTGTTCACTTTCCGTGTGCCCTGTTCACTTTGCGTGTGCCCCGTTCACTTTCCGTATGCCCCGTTCACTCTGTGTGCCCTGTTCACTTTGCGTGTGCCCTGTTTTCTTTCCGTGTGCCCCGTTCGCTTTGTGTGTGCCCTGTTCACTTTCTGTGTGTCCCGTTCACTCCGTGTGCCCCGTTCACTTTGCGTGCTCCCTGTTCACTCCGTGTGCCCTGTTCATTTTCCGTGTGCCCCATTCACTTTCCGTGTGCCCCGTTCACTCCGTGTGCCCTGTTCACTCCATGTGCCCTGTTTACGTCCCGTGTGCCCCGTTCACTTTGCGTGTGCCCCTTTCACTTTGCGTGTGCCCCGTTCACTCCGTGTGCCCCATTCACTTTCCATGTTTCCTGTTCACTTTCCGTGTGCCCCATTCACTTTCCGTGTGCCCCATTCACTTTCCATGTTTCCTGTTCACCTTCCGTGTGCCGCGTTCACTTTCCATGTGCCCTGTTCACTCCATGTGTCCCGTTCACGTTCCATGTGCCCTGTCCACTCCGTGTGCCCCGTTCACACCGTGTGCCCCGTTCACTTTCCGTGTGCCCGTTTCACTCTGTGTGCCCTGTTCACTTTCCGTGTGCCCCGTTCACTTTGAGTGTGCCCCGTTCACTTTCCGTGTGCCCCGTTTACTTTCCGTGTGCCCTGTTTACTTTCCATGTGCCCCATTCACTTTGCTTGTGCCCCGTTCACTTTCCGTGTTTCCTGTTCACTTTGTGTGTGCCCCGTTCACATTCCGTGTGCCCATGTTCACTCCGTGTGCCCTGTTCACACCGTGTGCCCCGTTTACTTTCCGTGTGCCGCGTTCACTTTCCGTGTGCCCCATTCACTTTCCATGTGCCCCATTCACTTTCCATGTGCCCTGTTCACTCCATGTGTCCCGTTCATTTTCATTGTGCCCTGTTCACTCCGTGTGCCCCGTTCACTCCATGTGCCCCGTTCACTCTATGTGCCTGGTTCACTTTGCGTGTGCCCCGTTTACTTTCCGTGTGCCATGTTCACTTTCCATGTGCCCGGTTCGTTTTCATTGTGCCCTGTTCACTTTCCGTGTGCCTCGTTCACTTCCCGTGTGCCCCATTCACTCCATGTGCCCCGTTCACTTCCCGTATGCCCCGTTCACTTTGAGTGTGCCTCGTTCACTTCCCGTGTGCCCCGTTCACTCTGTGTGCCCTGTTCACTTTGCGTGTGCCCTGTTCACTTTGAGTGTGCCCCGTTCACTTACCGTGTGCCCCGTTCACTCTGTGTGCCCTGTTCACTTTGCGTGTGCCCCGTTCACTTTGAGTGTGCCCCGTTCACTTTCCGTGTGCCCCGTTCACTCCGTGTGCCCTGTTCATTTTCCGTGTGCCCCATTCACTTTGCGTGTGCCCCGTTCACTCTGTGTGCCCTGTTCACTTTGCGTGTGCCCCGTTCACTTTGAGTGTGCCCCATTCACTTTGCGTGTGCCCCGTTCACTCCGTGTGCCCCATTCACTTTGCGTGTTTCCTGTTCACTTTCCGTGTGCCCCATTCACTTTCCGTGTGCCCTGTTTACTTTCAGTGTGCCCCGTTTACTTTCCATGTGCCCCGTTCACTTTCCGTGTTTCCTGTTCACTTTCCGTGTGCTCCGTTCACTTTCCGTGTTTCCTGTTCACTTTCCGTGTGCCCCATTCACTTTCCGTGTGCCCCATTCACTTCCCGTGTGCCCCATTCACTTTGCATGTACCCGTTCACTTTGCGTGTGCCCCATTCAGTCCGTGTGTCCTATTCACTTTCTGTGTGGCCCATTCACTTTCCGTGTGCCCCATTCACTTTCCGTGTGCCCCATTCACTTCCCGTGTGCCCCATTCACTTTGCATGTACCCGTTCACTTTGCGTGTGCCCCATTCAGTCCGTGTGTCCTACTCACTTTCTGTGTGGCCCATTCACTTTCCATGTGCCCCATTCACTTTGCGTGTGCCCCGTTCAGTCTGTGTGACCTATTCACATTCCGTGTGCCCCGTTCACTTTGCACCTGCCCCGTTCACTTTCCGTGTTCCCCGTTCACTTTCCGTGTTCCCCGTTCACTTTCCGTGTGCCCTGTTCACTTTCCGTGTTCCCCGTTCACTTTCCGTGTTCCCCGTTCACTTTCCGTGTGCCCTGTTCACTCCATGTGCCCATGTTCACTCCGTGTGCCCTATTCACTCTGTGTGCCCCGGTCACTCCATGTGCCCATGTTCACTCCGTGTGCCCTATTCACTCTGTGTGCCCCGGTCACTCTGTGTGCCTGGTTCACTTTGCGTGTGCCCCGTTCAGTCCGTGTGTCCTATTCACTTTGCGTGCGCCCCATTCACTTTGCGTGTGCCTGGTTCACTTTCCGTGTGCCCTGTTCACTCCGTGTTCCTCATTCACTTTCCGTGTGCCCCGTTCACTTTCCGTGTTCCCCGTTCACTTTCCGTGTGCCCTGTTCACTCCGTGTGCCCCGTTCACTCCGTGTGCACCGTTAACTCCGTGTGCCCCGTTCACTTTGCGTGTGCCTGGTTCACTTTCCATGTGCCCTGTTCACTCTGTGTGCCCCGTTCACTCTGTGTGCCCCGTTCACTTTCCGTGTGCCCCATTCACTCCGTGTGCCCCGTTCACTCTGTGTGCCCCGTTCACTTTCCGTGTGCCCCGTTTACTTTCCGTGTGCCCCATTCACTTTATGTGTGCCCCGTTTACTTTCCGTGTGCCCCATTCACTTTATGTGTGCCCCGTTCACTCTGTGTGCCCTGTTCATTTTCTGTGTGCCCCATTCACTTTGCGTGTGCCCCGTTCACTCCGTGTGCCCTGTTCACTTTGCGTGTGCCCTGTTCACTTTGCGTGTGCACCGTTCACTTTGCGTGTGCCCTGTTCATTTTCCGTGTGCCCCATTCACTTTACGTGTGCCCCGTTCATTCCTGAAGAAGGGCTTATGCCCGAAACGTCGATTCTCCTGTTCCCTGGATGCTGCCTGACCTGCTGCGCTTTTCGAGCAACACATTTCCAGCTCTAATCCCCAACATCTGCAGACCTCACTTTCTCCTCCATTCACTCCGTGTGCCCCGTTCACTTTGCGTGTGCCCCGTTTACTTTCCGTGTGCCCTGTTCACTTTCCGTGTGCCCCGTTCACTCTGTGTGCCTTGTTCACTTTCCGTGTGCCCCATTCACTTTGCGTGTGCCCCATTCACTCCGTGTGCCCCGTTCACTCTGTGTGCCTGGTTCACTTTGCGTGTGCCCCGTTTACTTTCCGTGTGCCATGTTCACTTTCCATGTGCCCCGTTCATTTTCATTGTGCCCTGTTCACTTTCCGTGTGCCTCGTTCACTTTCCGTGTGCCCCATTCACTCCATGTGCCCCGTTCACGTTCCGTGTGCCCCGTTCACTCTGTGTGCCCTGTTCACTTTCCGTGTGCCCCGTTCACTTTCCGTGTGCCCTGTTCACGTTCCGTGTGCCCCGTTTAATTTCCGTGTGCCCCGTTCACTTTCTGTGTGTCCCGTTCACTCCGTGTGCCCCGTTCACTTTGCGTGTGCCCTGTTCACTCCGTGTGACCTGTTCACTTTCCGTGTGCCCCGTTCACTTTGTGTGTGCCCCGTTCACTTTCCGTATGCCCCATTCACTCCGTGTGCCCCGTTCACTTTGCGTGTGCCCTGTTCACTCCGTGTGCCCTGTTCATTTTCCGTGTGCCCCATTCACTTTACGTGTGCCCCGTTCACTCAGTGTGCCCCGTTCACTTTGCGTGTGCCCTGTTCACTCCGTGTGCCCTGTTCATTTTCCGTGTGCCCCATTCACTTTACGTGTGCCCCGTTCACTTTGCGTGTGCCCCGTTTTCTTTCCGTGTGCGCCGTTCGCTTTGTGTGTGCCCTGTTCACTTTCTGTGTGTCCCGTTCACTCAGTGTGCCCCGTTCACTTTGCGTGTGCCCTGTTCACTCCGTGTGCCCTGTTCATTTTCCGTGTGCCCCATTCACTTTGCGTGTGCCCCGTTCACTCCGTGTGCCCTGTTCACTCCATGTGCCCTGTTTACTTCCCGTGTGCCCCGTTCACTTTGCGTGTGCCCCGTTCACTTTGCGTGTGCCCCGTTCACTTTGCGTGTACCCCGTTCACTCCGTGTGCCCCATTCACTTTCCGTGTTTCCTGTTCACTTTCCTTGTGTCCCATTCACTTTCCGTGTGCCCCATTCACTTTCCGTGTGCCCCATTCACTTTCCATGTGCCCCATTCACTTTCCGTGTGCCCCATTCACTTTGCGTGTGCCCTGTTCACTTTCCATGTGCCCTGTTCACTCCATGTATCCCTTTCACGTTCCATGTGCTCTGTTCACTCCGTGTGCCCCGTTCACTCCGTGTGCCCCGTTCACTTTCCGTGTGCCCCGTTCACTCCGTGTGCCCCGATCACTCCGTGTGCCTGGTTCACTTTGCGTGTGCCCCATTCACTTTCCGTGTGCCCCGTTCGCTTTGTGTGTGCCCCGTTCACTTTCTGTGTGTCCCGTTCACTTTGCGTGTGCCCCGTTCACTCCGTGTGCCCTGTTCACTTTGCGTGTGCCCTGATCACTTTCTGTGTGTCCCGTTCACTCCGTGTGCCCCGTTCACTTTGCGTGTGCCCTGTTCACTCCGTGTGCCCTGTTCATTTTCCATGTGCCCCATTCACTTTGCGTGTGCCCCGTTCACTCCGTGTGCCCTGTTCACTCCATGTGCCCCGTTCACTTCCTGTGTGCCCCGTTCACTTTGCGTGTGCCCCGTTCACTTTCTGTGTGTCCCGTTCACTTTGCGTGTGCCCCGTTCACTCCGTGTGCCCTGTTCACTTTGCGTGTGCCCTGATCACTTTCTGTGTGTCCCGTTCACTCCGTGTGCCCCGTTCACTTTGCGTGTGCCCTGTTCACTCCGTGTGCCCTGTTCATTTTCCATGTGCCCCATTCACTTTGCGTGTGCCCCGTTCACTCCGTGTGCCCTGTTCACTCCATGTGCCCCGTTCACTTCCTGTGTGCCCCGTTCACTTTGCGTGTGCCCCGTTCACTTTCTGTGTGCCCCGTTCACTCCGTGTGCCCCGTTCACTTTGCGTGCTCCCTGTTCACTCCGTGTGCCCTGTTCATTTTCCGTGTGCCCCATTCACTTTACGTGTGCCCCGTTCACTCTGTGTGTCCTGTTCAATTTCCGTGTGCCCTGTTCACTTTGCGTGTGCCCCGTTCACTTTGCGTATGCCCCGTTCACTCTGTGTGCCCTGTTCACTTTGCGTGTGCCCTGTTTTCTTTCCGTGTGCCCCGTTCGCTTTGTGTGTGCCCTGTTCACTTTGCGTGTGCCCTATTCACTCCGTGTGCCCTGTTCATTTTCCGTGTGCCCTGTTCACTTTCTGTGTGTCCCGTTCACTCCGTGTGCCCCGTTCACTTTGCATGCTCCCTGTTCACTCCGTGTGCCCTGTTCATTTTCCGTGTGCCCCATTCACTTTCCGTGTGCCCCGTTCACTCCGTGTGCCCTGTTCACTCCATGTGCCCTGTTTACGTCCCGTGTGCCCCGTTCACTTTGCGTGTGCCCCTTTCACTTTGCGTGTGCCCCGTTCACTCCGTGTGCCCCATTCACTTTCCGTGTTTCCTGTTCACTTTCCGTGTGCCCCATTCACTTTTCGTGTGCCCCGTTTACTTTCCGTGTGCCCCGTTTACTTTCCATGTGCCCCGTTCACTTTGCGTGTGCCCCGTTCACTTTCCGTGTTTCCTGTTCACTTTGCGTGTGCCCCATTCACATTCCGTGTGCCCATGTTCACTCCGTGTGCCCTGTTCACACCGTGTGCCCCATTTACTTTCCGTGTGCCCCGTTCACTTTCTGTGTGCCCCATTCACTTTCCATGTGCCCCATTCACTTTCCGTGTGCCCCATTCACTTTGCGTGTGCCCCGTTCACTTTCCATGTGCCCTGTTCACTCCGTGTGCCCCGTTCACTCCGTGTACCCCGTTCACTTTCCGTGTGCCCCATTCACTTTCCGTGTGCCCCGTTCACTCCGTGTGCCCCGTTCACTCTATGTGCCTGGTTCACTTTGCGTGTGCCCCGTTTACTTTCCGTGTGCCATGTTCACTTTCCATGTGCCCCGTTCATTTTCATTGTGCCCTGTTCACTCCGTGTGCCCCGTTCACTCCGTGTGCCCCGTTCACTCTATGTGCCTGGTTCACTTTGCGTGTGCCCCGTTTACTTTCCGTGTGCCATGTTCACTTTCCATGTGCCCCGTTCATTTTCATTGTGCCCTGTTCACTCCGTGTGCCCCGTTCACTCTGTGTGCCTGGTTCACTTTCCGTGTGCCTCGTTCACTTTCCGTGTGCCTCGTTCACTTCCCGTGTGCCCCGTTCACTTTCCGTGTGCCCCGTTCACTTTCCGTGTGCCCTGTTCACTCTGTGTGCCCTGTTCACTTTCCGTGTGCCCCGTTCACTTTGAGTGTGCCCCGTTCACTTTCCGTGTGCCCCGTTCACTTTGAGTGTGCCCCATTCACTTTCCATGTGCCCTGTTCACTCCGTGTGCCCCGTTCACTTTCCGTGTGCCCCGTTCACTTTCCGTGTGCCCCGTTCACTTTGAGTGTGCCCCGTTCACTTTCCGTGTGCCCTGTTCACTTTGCGTGTGCCCCGTTTACTTTCCGTGTGCTCCTTTCACTCCGTGTGCCCCGTTCACTCCGTGTGCCTCGTTCACTTTCCATGTTTCCTGTTCACTTTCCGTGTGCCCCGTTTACTTTCTGTGTGCCCCGTTTACTTTCCATTTGCCCCGTTCACTTTGCTTGTGCCCCGTTCATTTTCCGTGTTTCCTGTTCACTTTGCGTGTGCCCCGTTCACTTTGAGTGTGCCCCATTCACTTTCCATGTGCCCTGTTCACTCCGTGTGCCCCGTTCACTTTCCGTGTGCCCTGTTCACTTTGTGTGTGCCCCGTTTACTTTCCGTGTGCTCCTTTCACTCCGTGTGCCCCGTTCACTCCGTGTGCCTCGTTCACTTTCCATGTTTCCTGTTCACTTTCCGTGTGCCCCGTTTACTTTCTGTGTGCCCCGTTTACTTTCCATTTGCCCCGTTCACTTTGCTTGTGCCCCGTTCATTTTCCGTGTTTCCTGTTCACTTTGCGTGTGCCCCGTTCACATTCCGTGTGCCCATGTTCACTCCGTGTGCCCTGTTCACACCGTGTGCCCCGTTTACTTTCCGTGTGCCGCGTTCACTTTCC
Source organism: Chiloscyllium plagiosum (assembly GCF_037043375.1). Classification (NCBI taxonomy): domain Eukaryota; kingdom Metazoa; phylum Chordata; class Chondrichthyes; order Orectolobiformes; family Hemiscylliidae; genus Chiloscyllium; species Chiloscyllium plagiosum. The sequence continues at coordinate 57,650 of NW_028270150.1, read as the reverse complement.
GTGTGCCCCATTCACTTTCCATGTGCCCCATTCACTTTCCGTGTGCCCTGTTCACTCCATGTGTCCCGTTCACGTTCCATGTGGGCGGCATGGTGGCACAGTGGTTAGCACTGCTGCCTCACAGCGCCAGAGACCCGGGTTCAATTCCCGCCTCAGGCGACTGACTGTGTGGAGTTTGCACGTTCTCCCCGTGTCTGCGTGGGTTTCCTCCGGGTGCTCCGGTTTCCTCCCACAGTCCAAAGATGTGCAGGTCAGGTGAATTGGCCATGCTAAATTGCCCGTAGTGTTAGGTAAGGGGTAAATGTGGGGGTATGGGAGGGTTTCGCTTCGGCGGGTCGGTGTGGACTTGTTGGGCCGAAGGGCCTGTTTCCATACTGTAATGTAATCTAATCTAATCTAATGAGCCCTGTTCACTCCGTGTGCCCTGTTCACTCCATGTGTCCCGTTCACGTTCCATGTGCCCTGTTCACTCCGTGTGCCCCGTTCACACCGTGTGCCCCGTTCACGTTCCATGTGCCCTGTTCACTCCGTGTGCCCTGTTCACTCCGTGTGCCCCGTTCACGTTCCATGTGCCCTGTTCACTCCGTGTGCCCCGTTCACACCGTGTGCCCCGTTCACGTTCCATGTGCCCTGTTCACTCCGTGTGCCCTGTTCACTCCGTGTGCCCCGTTCACACCGTGTGCCCCGTTCACTTTCCGTGTGCCCGTTCACTCCATGTGTCCCGTTCACGTTCCATGTGCTCTGTTCACTCCGTGTGCCCCGTTCACACCGTGTGCCCCGTTCACTTTCCGTGTGCCCGTTCACTTTGAGTGTGCCCCGTTCACTTTGAGTGTGCCCCATTCACTTTCCATGTGCCCTGTTCACTCCGTGTGCCCCGTTCACTTTCCGTGTGCCCCGTTCACTTTCCGTGTGCCCCGTTCACTTTGAGTGTGCCCCGTTCACTTTCCGTGTGCCCTGTTCACTTTGCGTGTGCCCCGTTTACTTTCCGTGTGCTCCTTTCACTCCGTGTGCCCCGTTCACTCCGTGTGCCTCGTTCACTTTCCATGTTTCCTGTTCACTTTCCGTGTGCCCCGTTTACTTTCTGTGTGCCCCGTTTACTTTCCATTTGCCCCGTTCACTTTGCTTGTGCCCCGTTCATTTTCCGTGTTTCCTGTTCACTTTGCGTGTGCCCCGTTCACATTCCGTGTGCCCATGTTCACTCCGTGTGCCCTGTTCACACCGTGTGCCCCGTTTACTTTCCGTGTGCCGCGTTCACTTTCCGTGTGCCCCATTCACTTTCCATGTGCCCCATTCACTTTCCGTGTGCCCTGTTCACTCCATGTGTCCCGTTCACGTTCCATGTGGGCGGCATGGTGGCACAGTGGTTAGCACTGCTGCCTCACAGCGCCAGAGACCCGGGTTCAATTCCCGCCTCAGGCGACTGACTGTGTGGAGTTTGCACGTTCTCCCCGTGTCTGCGTGGGTTTCCTCCGGGTGCTCCGGTTTCCTCCCACAGTCCAAAGATGTGCAGGTCAGGTGAATTGGCCATGCTAAATTGCCCGTAGTGTTAGGTAAGGGGTAAATGTGGGGGTATGGGAGGGTTTCGCTTCGGCGGGTCGGTGTGGACTTGTTGGGCCGAAGGGCCTGTTTCCATACTGTAATGTAATCTAATCTAATCTAATGAGCCCTGTTCACTCCGTGTGCCCTGTTCACTCCATGTGTCCCGTTCACGTTCCATGTGCCCTGTTCACTCCGTGTGCCCCGTTCACACCGTGTGCCCCGTTCACGTTCCATGTGCCCTGTTCACTCCGTGTGCCCTGTTCACTCCGTGTGCCCCGTTCACGTTCCATGTGCCCTGTTCACTCCGTGTGCCCCGTTCACACCGTGTGCCCCGTTCACGTTCCATGTGCCCTGTTCACTCCGTGTGCCCTGTTCACTCCGTGTGCCCCGTTCACACCGTGTGCCCCGTTCACTTTCCGTGTGCCCGTTCACTCCATGTGTCCCGTTCACGTTCCATGTGCTCTGTTCACTCCGTGTGCCCCGTTCACACCGTGTGCCCCGTTCACTTTCCGTGTGCCCGTTCACTTTGAGTGTGCCCCGTTCACTTTGAGTGTGCCCCATTCACTTTCCATGTGCCCTGTTCACTCCGTGTGCCCCGTTCACTTTCCGTGTGCCCCGTTCACTTTCCGTGTGCCCCGTTCACTTTGAGTGTGCCCCGTTCACTTTCCGTGTGCCCTGTTCACTTTGCGTGTGCCCCGTTTACTTTCCGTGTGCTCCTTTCACTCCGTGTGCCCCGTTCACTCCGTGTGCCTCGTTCACTTTCCATGTTTCCTGTTCACTTTCCGTGTGCCCCGTTTACTTTCTGTGTGCCCCGTTTACTTTCCATTTGCCCCGTTCACTTTGCTTGTGCCCCGTTCATTTTCCGTGTTTCCTGTTCACTTTGCGTGTGCCCCGTTCACATTCCGTGTGCCCATGTTCACTCCGTGTGCCCTGTTCACACCGTGTGCCCCGTTTACTTTCCGTGTGCCGCGTTCACTTTCCGTGTGCCCCATTCACTTTCCATGTGCCCCATTCACTTTCCGTGTGCCCTGTTCACTCCATGTGTCCCGTTCACGTTCCATGTGGGCGGCATGGTGGCACAGTGGTTAGCACTGCTGCCTCACAGCGCCAGAGACCCGGGTTCAATTCCCGCCTCAGGCGACTGACTGTGTGGAGTTTGCACGTTCTCCCCGTGTCTGCGTGGGTTTCCTCCGGGTGCTCCGGTTTCCTCCCACAGTCCAAAGATGTGCAGGTCAGGTGAATTGGCCATGCTAAATTGCCCGTAGTGTTAGGTAAGGGGTAAATGTGGGGGTATGGGAGGGTTTCGCTTCGGCGGGTCGGTGTGGACTTGTTGGGCCGAAGGGCCTGTTTCCATACTGTAATGTAATCTAATCTAATCTAATGAGCCCTGTTCACTCCGTGTGCCCTGTTCACTCCATGTGTCCCGTTCACGTTCCATGTGCCCTGTTCACTCCGTGTGCCCCGTTCACACCGTGTGCCCCGTTCACGTTCCATGTGCCCTGTTCACTCCGTGTGCCCTGTTCACTCCGTGTGCCCCGTTCACGTTCCATGTGCCCTGTTCACTCCGTGTGCCCCGTTCACACCGTGTGCCCCGTTCACGTTCCATGTGCCCTGTTCACTCCGTGTGCCCTGTTCACTCCGTGTGCCCCGTTCACACCGTGTGCCCCGTTCACTTTCCGTGTGCCCGTTCACTCCATGTGTCCCGTTCACGTTCCATGTGCTCTGTTCACTCCGTGTGCCCCGTTCACACCGTGTGCCCCGTTCACTTTCCGTGTGCCCGTTCACTTTGAGTGTGCCCCGTTCACTTTGAGTGTGCCCCGTTCACTTTCCGTGTGCCCCGTTCACTCTGTGTGCCCTGTTAACTTTCCGTGTGCCCCATTTACTTTCCGTGTGCCCTGTTTGCTTTCCATGTGCCCCATTCACTTTGCGTGTGCCCGTTTCACTCCGTGTGCCCCGTTCACTCCGTGTGCCTCGTTCACTTTCCATGTTTCCTGTTCACTTTCCGTGTGCCCCGTTTACTTTCTGTGTGCCCCGTTTACTTTCCGTGTGCCCCGTTCACTTTGCTTGTGCCCCGTTCACTTTCCGTGTTTCCTGTTCACTTTGCGTGTGCCCCGTTCACATTCCGTGTGCCCATGTTCACTCCGTGTGCCCTGTTCACACCGTGTGCCCCGTTTACTTTCCGTGTGCCGCGTTCACTCTCCGTGTGCCCCATTCACTTTCTGTGTGCCCTGTTCACTCCATGTGTCCCGTTCACGTTCCATGTGCCCTGTTCACTCCGTGTGCCCCATTCACACCGTGTGCCCCGTTCACTTTCCGTGTGCCCATTTGCTCTCCGTGTGCCCCGTTCACTTTCCGTGTGCCCCATTTACTCTCCGTGTGCCCCGTTCACTTTCCGTGTTTCTTGTTCACAATCCGTGTGCCCTGTTCACTCCGTGTGCTCTGTTCACTCCGTGTGCCCCATTCACTTTCCGTGTGCCCCGTTCACTTTGCGTGTGCCCCGTTCACTTTCTGTGTGCCCTGTTCACTTTGCGTGTGCCCCGTTCACTTTGCGTGTGCCCCGTTCACTTTCTGTGTGCCCCGTTCACTTTCCGTGTGCCCTGTTCACTCCGTGTTCCTCATTCACTTTCCGTGTGCCCCGTTCACTTTCCGTGTGCCCCGTTCACTTTCCGTGTACCCCGTTCACTTTCCGTGTGCTCTGTTCACTTTGCACGTGCCCCGTTCACTTTCTGTTTTCCTGTTCACTTTCTGTTTGCCCTGTTCACTTTCCGTGTAGCCTGGTCACTTTCCTTGTGCCCCGTTCACTTTGCGTGTGCCCTGTTCACTCCGTGTGCCCCGTTCACTCCGTGTGCCCCGTTCACTCTGTGTGCCTGGTTCACTTTCCGTGTGCCCCGTTCAGTCCGTGTGTCCTATTCACTTTCCGTGTGCCCCGTTCTCTTTCCATTTGCCCTGTTCACTCTGTGTGCCTGGTTCACTTTGCGTGTGCCCCGTTTACTTTCCGTGTGCCATGTTCACTTTCCATGTGCCCCGTTCGTTTTCATTGTGCCCTGTTCACTCCGTGTGCCCCGTTCACTCCGTGTGCCCCATTCACTCCATGTGCCCCGTTCACTTCCCGTGTGCCCCATTCACTCCATGTGCCCTGTTCACTTTCCGTGTGCCCCGTTCACTTTCCGTGTGCCCGGTTCACTCTGTGTGCCCTGTTCACTTTCTGTGTGTCCCGTTCACTCCGTGTGCCCCGTTCACTTTGCGTGCTCCCTGTTCACTCCGTGTGCCCTGTTCATTTTCCGTGAGCCCCATTCACTTTACGTGTGCCCCGTTCACTCTGTGTGCCCTGTTCACTTTCCGTGTGCCCTGTTCACTTTGCGTGTGCCCCGTTCACTTTCCGTATGCCCCGTTCACTCTGTGTGCCCTGTTCACTTTGCGTGTGCCCTGTTTTCTTTCCGTGTGCCCCGTTCGCTTTGTGTGTGCCCTGTTCACTTTCTGTGTGTCCCGTTCACTCAGTGTGCCCCGTTCACTTTGCGTGTGCCCTATTCACTCCGTGTGCCCTGTTCATTTTCCGTGTGCCCTGTTCACTTTCTGTGTGTCCCGTTCACTCCGTATGGCCCGTTCACTTTGCGTGCTCCCTGTTCACTCCGTGTGCCCTGTTCATTTTCCGTGTGCCCCATTCACTTTCCGTGTGCCCCGTTCACTCCGTGTGCCCTGTTCACTCCATGTGCCCTGTTTACGTCCCGTGTGCCCCGTTCACTTTGCGTGTGCCCCTTTCACTTTGCGTGTGCCCCGTTCACTCCGTGTGCCCCATTCACTTTCCGTGTTTCCTGTTCACTTTCCGTGTGCCCCATTCACTTTCCGTGTGCCCCGTTTACTTTCCGTGTGCCCCGTTTACTTTCCATGTGCCCCGTTCACTTTGCGTGTGCCCCGTTCACTTTCCGTGTTTCCTGTTCACTTTGCGTGTGCCCCGTTCACATTCCGTGTGCCCATGTTCACTCCGTGTGCCCTGTTCACACCGTGTGCCCCATTTACTTTCCGTGTGCCCCGTTCACTTTCTGTGTGCCCCATTCACTTTCCATGAGCCCCATTCACTTTCCGTGTGCCCCATTCACTTTGCGTGTGCCCCGTTCACTTGCCCCGTTCACTTTCCATGTGCCCTGTTCACTCCGTGTGCCCCGTTCACTCCGTGTACCCCGTTCACTTTCCGTGTGCCCCATTCACTTTCCGTGTGCCCCATTCACTTTCCGTGTGCCCCGTTCACTCTATGTGCCTGGTTCACTCTATGTGCCTGGTTCACTTTGCGTGTGCCCCGTTCACTTTGCGTGTGCCATGTTCACTTTCCATGTGCCCCGTTCATTTTCATTGTGCCCTGTTCACTCCGTGTGCCCCGTTCACTCCGTGTGCCCCGTTCACTCTATGTGCCTGGTTCACTTTGCGTGTGCCCCGTTCACTTTCCGTGTGCCCCGTTCACTTTGAGTGTGCCCCGTTCACTTTGAGTGTGCCCCGTTCACTTTCCGTGTGCCCTGTTCACTTTGCGTGTGCCCCGTTTACTTTGCGTGTGCCCCGTTCACTCCGTGTGCCTCGTTCACTTTCCATGTTTCCTGTTCACTTTCCGTGTGCCTCGTTTACTTTCTGTGTGCCCCGTTTACTTTCCATTTGCCCCGTTCACTTTGCTTGTGCCCCGTTCACTTTCCGTGTTTCCTGTCCACTTTGCGTGTGCCCCGTTCACATTCCGTGTGCCCATGTTCACTCCGTGTGCCCTGTTCACACCGTGTGCCCCGTTTACTTTCCGTGTGCCCCGTTTACTTTCCGTGTGCCGCGTTCACTTTCCGTGTGCCCCATTCACTTTCCATGTGCCCCATTCACTTTCCGTGTGCCCTGTTCACTCCATGTGTCCCGTTCACGTTCCATGTGCCCTGTTCACTCCGTGTGCCCCGTTCACACCGTGTGCCCCGTTCACTTTCCATGTGCCCGTTTCACTCTGTGTGCCCTGTTCACTTTCCGTGTGCCCTGTTCACTCCATGTGTCCCGTTCACGTTCCATGTGCCCTGTTCACTCCGTGTGCCCCGTTCACACCGTGTGCCCCGTTCACTTTCCGTGTGCCCGTTCACTTTGAGTGTGCCCCGTTCACTTTGAGTGTGCCCCGTTCACTTTCCGTGTGCCCCGTTCACTCTGTGTGCCTCGTTCACTTTCCGTGTGCCTCGTTCACTTTCCGTGTACCCTGTTCACTCCGTGTTCCTCATTCACTTTCCGTGTACCCCGTTCACTTTCCGTGTGCCCTGTTTGCTTTCCATGTGCCCCATTCACTTTGCGTGTGCCCCTTTCACTCCGTGTGCCCCGTTCACTCCGTGTGCCCTGTTTACGTCCCGTGTGCCCCGTTCACTTTGCGTGTGCCCCTTTCACTTTGCGTGTGCCCCGTTCACTCCGTGTGCCCCATTCACTTTCCGTGTTTCCTGTTCACTTTCCGTGTGCCCCATTCACTTTTCGTGTGCCCCGTTTACTTTCCGTGTGCCCCGTTTACTTTCCATGTGCCCCGTTCACTTTGCGTGTGCCCCGTTCACTTTCCGTGTTTCCTGTTCACTTTGCGTGTGCCCCATTCACATTCCGTGTGCCCATGTTCACTCCGTGTGCCCTGTTCACACCGTGTGCCCCATTTACTTTCCGTGTGCCCCGTTCACTTTCTGTGTGCCCCATTCACTTTCCATGTGCCCCATTCACTTTCCGTGTGCCCCATTCACTTTGCGTGTGCCCCGTTCACTTTCCATGTGCCCTGTTCACTCCGTGTGCCCCGTTCACTCCGTGTACCCCGTTCACTTTCCGTGTGCCCCATTCACTTTCCGTGTGCCCCGTTCACTCCGTGTGCCCCGTTCACTCTATGTGCCTGGTTCACTTTGCGTGTGCCCCGTTTACTTTCCGTGTGCCATGTTCACTTTCCATGTGCCCCGTTCATTTTCATTGTGCCCTGTTCACTCCGTGTGCCCCGTTCACTCCGTGTGCCCCGTTCACTCTATGTGCCTGGTTCACTTTGCGTGTGCCCCGTTTACTTTCCGTGTGCCATGTTCACTTTCCATGTGCCCCGTTCATTTTCATTGTGCCCTGTTCACTCCGTGTGCCCCGTTCACTCTGTGTGCCTGGTTCACTTTCCGTGTGCCTCGTTCACTTTCCGTGTGCCTCGTTCACTTCCCGTGTGCCCCGTTCACTTTCCGTGTGCCCCGTTCACTTTCCGTGTGCCCTGTTCACTCTGTGTGCCCTGTTCACTTTCCGTGTGCCCCGTTCACTTTGAGTGTGCCCCGTTCACTTTCCGTGTGCCCCGTTCACTTTGAGTGTGCCCCATTCACTTTCCATGTGCCCTGTTCACTCCGTGTGCCCCGTTCACTTTCCGTGTGCCCCGTTCACTTTCCGTGTGCCCCGTTCACTTTGAGTGTGCCCCGTTCACTTTCCGTGTGCCCTGTTCACTTTGCGTGTGCCCAGTTTACTTTCCGTGTGCTCCTTTCACTCCGTGTGCCCCGTTCACTCCGTGTGCCTCGTTCACTTTCCATGTTTCCTGTTCACTTTCCGTGTGCCCCGTTCACTCTGTGTGCCTTGTTCACTTTCCGTGTGCCCCATTCACTTTGCGTGTGCCCCATTCACTCCGTGTGCCCCGTTCACTCTGTGTGCCTGGTTCACTTTGCGTGTGCCCCATTTACTTTCCGTGTGCCATGTTCACTTTCCATGTGCCCCGTTCATTTTCATTGTGCCCTGTTCACTCCGTGTGCCCTGTTCACTCCGTGTGCCCCGTTCACTCTGTGTGCCTCGTTCACTTTCCGTGTGCCTCGTTCACTTCCCGTGTGCCCCGTTCACTTTCCGTGTGCCCTGTTCACTCTGTGTGCCCTGTTCACTTTCCGTGTGCCCCGTTCACTTTGAGTGTGCCCCGTTCACTTTCCGTGTGCCCCGTTCACTTTGAGTGTGCCCCGTTCACTTTGAGTGTGCCCTGTTCACTCCGTGTGCCCCGTTCACTTTCCGTGTGCCCCGTTCACTTTCCGTGTGCCCCGTTCACTTTGAGTGTGCCCCGTTCACTTTCCGTGTGCCCTGTTCACTTTGCGTGTGCCCCGTTTACTTTGCGTGTGCCCCTTTCACTCCGTGTGCCTCGTTCACTTTCCATGTTTCCTGTTCACTTTCCGTGTGCCTCGTTTACTTTCTGTGTGCCCCGTTTACTTTCCATTTGCCCCGTTCACTTTGCTTGTGCCCCGTTCACTTTCCGTGTTTCCTGTCCACTTTGCGTGTGCCCCGTTCACATTCCGTGTGCCCATGTTCACTCCGTGTGCCCTGTTCACACCGTGTGCCCCGTTTACTTTCCGTGTGCCCCGTTTACTTTCCGTGTGCCGCGTTCACTTTCCGTGTGCCCCATTCACTTTCCATGTGCCCCATTCACTTTCCGTGTGCCCTGTTCACTCCATGTGTCCCGTTCACGTTCCATGTGCCCTGTTCACTCCGTGTGCCCCGTTCACACCGTGTGCCCCGTTCACTTTCCATGTGCCCGTTTCACTCTGTGTGCCCTGTTCACTTTCCGTGTGCCCTGTTCACTCCATGTGTCCCGTTCACGTTCCATGTGCCCTGTTCACTCCGTGTGCCCCGTTCACACCGTGTGCCCCGTTCACTTTGAGTGTGCCCCGTTCACTTTGAGTGTGCCCCGTTCACTTTCCGTGTGCCCCGTTCACTCTGTGTGCCTCGTTCACTTTCCGTGTGCCTCGTTCACTTTCCGTGTACCCTGTTCACTCCGTGTTCCTCATTCACTTTCCGTGTACCCCGTTCACTTTCCGTGTGCCCTGTTTGCTTTCCATGTGCCCCATTCACTTTGCGTGTGCCCCTTTCACTCCGTGTGCCCCGTTCACTCCGTGTGCCCTGTTTACGTCCCGTGTGCCCCGTTCACTTTGCGTGTGCCCCTTTCACTTTGCGTGTGCCCCGTTCACTCCGTGTGCCCCATTCACTTTCCGTGTTTCCTGTTCACTTTCCGTGTGCCCCATTCACTTTTCGTGTGCCCCGTTTACTTTCCGTGTGCCCCGTTTACTTTCCATGTGCCCCGTTCACTTTGCGTGTGCCCCGTTCACTTTCCGTGTTTCCTGTTCACTTTGCGTGTGCCCCATTCACATTCCGTGTGCCCATGTTCACTCCGTGTGCCCTGTTCACACCGTGTGCCCCATTTACTTTCCGTGTGCCCCGTTCACTTTCTGTGTGCCCCATTCACTTTCCATGTGCCCCATTCACTTTCCGTGTGCCCCATTCACTTTGCGTGTGCCCCGTTCACTTTCCATGTGCCCTGTTCACTCCGTGTGCCCCGTTCACTCCGTGTACCCCGTTCACTTTCCGTGTGCCCCATTCACTTTCCGTGTGCCCCGTTCACTCCGTGTGCCCCGTTCACTCTATGTGCCTGGTTCACTCTGTGTGCCCCGTTCGCTTTGTGTGTGCCCCGTTTACTTTCCGTGTGCCATGTTCACTTTCCATGTGCCCCGTTCATTTTCATTGTGCCCTGTTCACTCCGTGTGCCCCGTTCACTCCGTGTGCCCCGTTCACTCTATGTGCCTGGTTCACTTTGCGTGTGCCCCGTTTACTTTCCGTGTGCCATGTTCACTTTCCATGTGCCCCGTTCATTTTCATTGTGCCCTGTTCACTCCGTGTGCCCCGTTCACTCCGTGTGCCCCGTTCACTCTATGTGCCTGGTTCACTTTGCGTGTGCCCCGTTTACTTTCCGTGTGCCATGTTCACTTTCCATGTGCCCCGTTCATTTTCATTGTGCCCTGTTCACTCCGTGTGCCCCGTTCACTCTGTGTGCCTGGTTCACTTTCCGTGTGCCTCGTTCACTTTCCGTGTGCCTCGTTCACTTCCCGTGTGCCCCGTTCACTTTCCGTGTGCCCCGTTCACTTTCCGTGTGCCCTGTTCACTCTGTGTGCCCTGTTCACTTTCCGTGTGCCCCGTTCACTTTGAGTGTGCCCCGTTCACTTTCCGTGTGCCCCGTTCACTTTGAGTGTGCCCCATTCACTTTCCATGTGCCCTGTTCACTCCGTGTGCCCCGTTCACTTTCCGTGTGCCCCGTTCACTTTCCGTGTGCCCCGTTCACTTTGAGTGTGCCCCGTTCACTTTCCGTGTGCCCTGTTCACTTTGCGTGTGCCCCGTTTACTTTCCGTGTGCTCCTTTCACTCCGTGTGCCCCGTTCACTCCGTGTGCCTCGTTCACTTTCCATGTTTCCTGTTCACTTTCCGTGTGCCCCGTTTACTTTCTGTGTGCCCCGTTTACTTTCCATTTGCCCCGTTCACTTTGCTTGTGCCCCGTTCACTTTCCGTGTTTCCTGTTCACTTTGCGTGTGCCCCGTTCACATTCCGTATGCCCATGTTCACTCCGTGTGCCCTGTTCACACCGTGTGCCCCGTTTACTTTCCGTGTGCCGCGTTCACTTTCCGTGTGCCCCATTCACTTTCCATGTGCCCCATTCACTTTCCGTGTGCCCTGTTCACTCCATGTGTCCCGTTCACGTTCCATGTGGGCGGCATGGTGGCACAGTGGTTAGCACTGCTGCCTCGCAGCGCCAGAGACCCGGGTTCAATTCCCGCCTCAGGCGACTGACTGTGTGGAGTTTGCACGTTCTCCCCGTGTCTGCGTGGGTTTCCTCCGGGTGCTCCGGTTTCCTCCCACAGTCCAAAGATGTGCAGGTCAGGTGAATTGGCCATGCTAAATTGCCCGTAGTGTTAGGTAAGGGGTAAATGTGGGGGTATGGGAGGGTTTCGCTTCGGCGGGTCGGTGTGGACTTGTTGGGCCGAAGGGCCTGTTTCCATACTGTAATGTAATCTAATCTAATCTAATCTAATGAGCCCTGTTCACTCCGTGTGCCCTGTTCACTCCATGTGTCCCGTTCACGTTCCATGTGCCCTGTTCACTCCGTGTGCCCCGTTCACACCGTGTGCCCCGTTCACGTTCCATGTGCCCTGTTCACTCCGTGTGCCCTGTTCACTCCGTGTGCCCCGTTCACACCGTGTGCCCCGTTCACTTTCCGTGTGCCCGTTCACTCCGTGTGTCCCGTTCACGTTCCATGTGCCCTGTTCACTCCGTGTGCCCCGTTCACACCGTGTGCCCCGTTCACGTTCCATGTGCCCTGTTCACTCCGTGTGCCCTGTTCACTCCGTGTGCCCCGTTCACTTTCCGTGTGCCCGTTCACTTTGAGTGTGCCCCGTTCACACCGTGTGCCCCGTTCACTTTCCGTGTGCCCCGTTCACTCTGTGTGCCCTGTTAACTTTCCGTGTGCCCCATTTACTTTCCGTGTGCCCTGTTTGCTTTCCATGTGCCCCATTCACTTTGCGTGTGCCCGTTTCACTCCGTGTGCCCCGTTCACTCCGTGTGCCTCGTTCACTTTCCATGTTTCCTGTTCACTTTCCGTGTGCCCCGTTTACTTTCTGTGTGCCCCGTTTACTTTCCGTGTGCCCCGTTCACTTTGCTTGTGCCCCGTTCACTTTCCGTGTTTCCTGTTCACTTTGCGTGTGCCCCGTTCACATTCCGTGTGCCCATGTTCACTCCGTGTGCCCTGTTCACACCGTGTGCCCCGTTTACTTTCCGTGTGCCGCGTTCACTTTCCGTGTGCCCCATTCACTTTCTGTGTGCCCTGTTCACTCCATGTGTCCCGTTCACGTTCCATGTGCCCTGTTCACTCCGTGTGCCCCATTCACACCGTGTGCCCCGTTCACTTTCCGTGTGCCCATTTGCTCTCCGTGTGCCCCGTTCACTTTCCGTGTGCCCCATTTACTCTCCGTGTGCCCCGTTCACTTTCCGTGTTTCTTGTTCACAATCCGTGTGCCCTGTTCACTCCGTGTGCTCTGTTCACTCCGTGTGCCCCATTCACTTTCCGTGTGCCCCGTTCACTTTGCGTGTGCCCCGTTCACTTTGCGTGTGCCCCGTTCACTTTCTGTGTGCCCTGTTCACTTTGCGTGTGCCCCGTTCACTTTGCGTGTGCCCCGTTCACTTTCTGTGTGCCCCGTTCATTTTCCGTGTGCCCTGTTCACTCCGTGTTCCTCATTCACTTTCCGTGTGCCCCGTTCACTTTCCGTGTGCCCCGTTCACTTTCCGTGTACCCCGTTCACTTTCCGTGTGCTCTGTTCACTTTGCACGTGCCCCGTTCACTTTCTGTTTTCCTGTTCACTTTCTGTTTGCCCTGTTCACTTTCCGTGTAGCCTGGTCACTTTCCTTGTGCCCCGTTCACTTTGCGTGTGCCCTGTTCACTCCGTGTGCCCCGTTCACTCCGTGTGCCCCGTTCACTCTGTGTGCCTGGTTCACTTTCCGTGTGCCCCGTTCAGTCCGTGTGTCCTATTCACTTTCCGTGTGCCCCGTTCTCTTTCCATTTGCCCTGTTCACTCTGTGTGCCTGGTTCACTTTGCGTGTGCCCCGTTTACTTTCCGTGTGCCATGTTCACTTTCCATGTGCCCCGTTCGTTTTCATTGTGCCCTGTTCACTCCGTGTGCCCCGTTCACTCCGTGTGCCCCATTCACTCCATGTGCCCCGTTCACTTCCCGTGTGCCCCATTCACTCCATGTGCCCTGTTCACTTTCCGTGTGCCCCGTTCACTTTCCGTGTGCCCGGTTCACTCTGTGTGCCCTGTTCACTTTCTGTGTGTCCCGTTCACTCCGTGTGCCCCGTTCACTTTGCGTGCTCCCTGTTCACTCCGTGTGCCCTGTTCATTTTCCGTGAGCCCCATTCACTTTACGTGTGCCCCGTTCACTCTGTGTGCCCTGTTCACTTTCCGTGTGCCCCGTTCACTTTCCGTATGCCCCGTTCACTCTGTGTGCCCTGTTCACTTTGCGTGTGCCCTGTTTTCTTTCCGTGTGCCCCGTTCGCTTTGTGTGTGCCCTGTTCACTTTCTGTGTGTCCCGTTCACTCAGTGTGCCCCGTTCACTTTGCGTGTGCCCTATTCACTCCGTGTGCCCTGTTCATTTTCCGTGTGCCCTGTTCACTTTCTGTGTGTCCCGTTCACTCCGTGTGCCCCGTTCACTTTGCATGCTCCCTGTTCACTCCGTGTGCCCTGTTCATTTTCCGTGTGCCCCATTCACTTTCCGTGTGCCCCGTTCACTCCGTGTGCCCTGTTCACTCCATGTGCCCTGTTTACGTCCCGTGTGCCCCGTTCACTTTGCGTGTGCCCCTTTCACTTTGCGTGTGCCCCGTTCACTCCGTGTGCCCCATTCACTTTCCGTGTTTCCTGTTCACTTTCCGTGTGCCCCATTCACTTTCCGTGTGCCCCGTTTACTTTCCGTGTGCCCCGTTTACTTTCCATGTGCCCCGTTCACTCCGTGTGCCCTGTTCATTTTCCGTGTGCCCCATTCACTTTCCGTGTGCCCCGTTCACTCCGTGTGCCCTGTTCACTCCATGTGCCCTGTTTACGTCCCGTGTGCCCCGTTCACTTTGCGTGTGCCCCTTTCACTTTGCGTGTGCCCCGTTCACTCCGTGTGCCCCATTCACTTTCCGTGTTTCCTGTTCACTTTCCGTGTGCCCCATTCACTTTCCGTGTGCCCCGTTTACTTTCCGTGTGCCCCGTTTACTTTCCATGTGCCCCGTTCACTTTGCGTGTGCCCCGTTCACTTTCCGTGTTTCCTGTTCACTTTGCGTGTGCCCCGTTCACATTCCGTGTGCCCATGTTCACTCCGTGTGCCCTGTTCACACCGTGTGCCCCATTTACTTTCCGTGTGCCCCGTTCACTTTCTGTGTGCCCCATTCACTTTCCATGAGCCCCATTCACTTTCCGTGTGCCCCATTCACTTTGCGTGTGCCCCGTTCACTTGCCCCGTTCACTTTCCATGTGCCCTGTTCACTCCGTGTGCCCCGTTCACTCCGTGTACCCCGTTCACTTTCCGTGTGCCCCATTCACTTTCCGTGTGCCCCATTCACTTTCCGTGTGCCCCGTTCACTCTATGTGCCTGGTTCACTCTATGTGCCTGGTTCACTTTGCGTGTGCCCCGTTTACTTTCCGTGTGCCATGTTCACTTTCCATGTGCCCCGTTCATTTTCATTGTGCCCTGTTCACTCCGTGTGCCCCGTTCACTCCGTGTGCCCCGTTCACTCTATGTGCCTGGTTCACTTTGCGTGTGCCCCATTTACATTCCGTGTGCCATGTTCACTTTCCATGTGCCCCGTTCATTTTCATTGTGCCCTGTTCACTCCGTGTGCCCCGTTCACTCTGTGTGCCTGGTTCACTTTCCGTGTGCCTCGTTCACTTTCCATGTGCCCCGATCATTTTCATTGTGCCCTGTTCACTCCGTGTGCCCCGTTCACTCCGTGTGCCCCGTTCACTCTATGTGCCTGGTTCACTTTGCGTGTGCCCCGTTTACTTTCCGTGTGCCATGTTCACTTTCCATGTGCCCCGTTCATTTTCATTGTGCCCTGTTCACTCCGTGTGCCCCGTTCACTCTGTGTGCCTGGTTCACTTTCCGTGTGCCTCGTTCACTTTCCGTGTGCCTCGTTCACTTCCCGTGTGCCCCGTTCACTTTCCGTGTGCCCCGTTCACTTTCCGTGTGCCCTGTTCACTCTGTGTGCCCTGTTCACTTTCCGTGTGCCCCGTTCACTTTGCGTGTGCCCCATTTACTTTCCGTGTGCCATGTTCACTTTCCATGTGCCCCGTTCATTTTCATTGTGCCCTGTTCACTTTCCTTGTGCCCTGTTCACTCCGTGTGCCCTGTTCACTCCGTGTGCCCCGTTCACTCTGTGTGCCTCGTTCACTTTCCGTGTGCCTCGTTCACTTCCCGTGTGCCCCGTTCACTTTCCGTGTGCCCTGTTCACTCTGTGTGCCCTGTTCACTTTCCGTGTGCCCCGTTCACTTTGAGTGTGCCCCGTTCACTTTCCGTGTGCCCCGTTCACTTTGAGTGTGCCCCGTTCACTTTGAGTGTGCCCTGTTCACTCCGTGTGCCCCGTTCACTTTCCGTGTGCCCCGTTCACTTTCCGTGTGCCCCGTTCACTTTGAGTGTGCCCCGTTCACTTTCCGTGTGCCCTGTTCACTTTGCGTGTGCCCCGTTTACTTTGCGTGTGCCCCTTTCACTCCGTGTGCCTCGTTCACTTTCCATGTTTCCTGTTCACTTTCCGTGTGCCTCGTTTACTTTCTGTGTGCCCCGTTTACTTTCCATTTGCCCCGTTCACTTTGCTTGTGCCCCGTTCACTTTCCGTGTTTCCTGTCCACTTTGCGTGTGCCCCGTTCACATTCCGTGTGCCCATGTTCACTCCGTGTGCCCTGTTCACACCGTGTGCCCCGTTTACTTTCCGTGTGCCCCGTTTACTTTCCGTGTGCCGCGTTCACTTTCCGTGTGCCCCATTCACTTTCCATGTGCCCCATTCACTTTCCGTGTGCCCTGTTCACTCCATGTGTCCCGTTCACGTTCCATGTGCCCTGTTCACTCCGTGTGCCCCGTTCACACCGTGTGCCCCGTTCACTTTCCATGTGCCCGTTTCACTCTGTGTGCCCTGTTCACTTTCCGTGTGCCCTGTTCACTCCATGTGTCCCGTTCACGTTCCATGTGCCCTGTTCACTCCGTGTGCCCCGTTCACACCGTGTGCCCCGTTCACTTTCCGTGTGCCCGTTCACTTTGAGTGTGCCCCGTTCACTTTGAGTGTGCCCCGTTCACTTTCCGTGTGCCCCGTTCACTCTGTGTGCCTCGTTCACTTTCCGTGTGCCTCGTTCACTTTTCGTGTACCCTGTTCACTCCGTGTTCCTCATTCACTTTCCGTGTACCCCGTTCACTTTCCGTGTGCCCTGTTTGCTTTCCATGTGCCCCATTCACTTTGCGTGTGCCCCTTTCACTCCGTGTGCCCCGTTCACTCCGTGTGCCCCATTCACTTTCCATGTTTCCTGTTCACTTTCCGTGTGCCCCGTTTACTTTCTGTGTGCCCCGTTTACTTTCCATGTGCCCCGTTCACTTTGCTTGTGCCCCGTTCACTTTCCGTGTTTCCTGTTCACTTTGCGTGTGCCCCGTTCACATTCCGTGTGCCCATGTTCAATCCGTGTGCCCTGTTCACACCGTGTGCCCCGTTTACTTTCCGTGTGCCGCGTTCACTTTGCGTGTGCCCCGTTTACTTTGCGTGTGCCCCTTTCACTCCGTGTGCCCCGTTCACTCTGTGTGCCTCGTTCACTTTCCATGTTTCCTGTTCACTTTCCGTGTGCCCCGTTTACTTTCTGTGTGCCCCGTTTACTTTCCATTTGCCCCGTTCACTTTGCTTGTGCCCCGTTCACTTTCCGTGTTTCCTGTTCACTTCGTGTGCCCTGTTCACACCGTGTGCCCCGTTTACTTTCCGTGTGCCGCGTTCACTTTCCGTGTGCCCCGTTCACTTTCCATGTGCCCTGTTCACTCCATGTGTCCCGTTCACGTTCCATGTGCCCTGTTCCCTCCATGTGCCCCGTTCACACCGTGTGCCCCGTTCACTTTCCGTGTGCCCCATTTGCTCTCCGTGTGCCCCGTTCACTTTCCGTGTGCCCCATTTACTCTCCGTGTGCCCCGTTCACTTTCCGTGTTTCTTGTTCACAATCCGTGTGCTCTGTTCACTCCGTGTGCCCCATTCACTTTGCGTGTGCCCCGTTCACTTTGCGTGTGCCCCGTTCACTTTGCGTGTGCCCCGTTCACTTTCTGTGTGCCCCGTTCACTTTCCGTGTGCCCTGTTCACTCCGTGTTCCTCATTCACTTTCCGTGTGCCCCATTCACTTTCCGTGTGCCCCGTTCTCTTTCCATTTGCCCTGTTCACTCCGTGTGCCCCGTTCACTCCGTGTGCCCAGTTCACTCTGTGTGCCTGGTTCACTTTGCGTGTGCCCCGTTTACTTTCCGTGTGCCATGTTCACTTTCCATGTGCCCCGTTCGTTTTCATTGTGCCCTGTTCACTCCGTGTGCCCCGTTCACTCTGTGTGCCCTGTTCACTTTCCGTGTGCCTCGTTCACTTCCCGTGTGCCCCATTCACTCCATGTGCCCCGTTCACTTTCCGTGTGCCCCGTTCACTTTCCGTGTGCCCGGTTCACTCTGTGTGCCCTGTTCACGTTGCGTGTGCCCCGTTCACTCCGTGTGCCCTGTTCACTCCATGTGCCCCGTTTACGTCCCGTGTGCTCCGTTCACTTTGCGTGTGCCCCGTTCACTTTGCGTGTGCCCCGTTCACTCCGTGTGCCCCATTCACTTTCCGTGTTTCCTGTTTACTTTCAGTGTGCCCCGTTTACTTTCCATGTGCCCCGTTCACTTTCCGTGTTTCCTGTTCACTTTCCGTGTGCCCCGTTCACTTTCCGTGTTTCCTGTTCACTTTCCGTGTGCCCCGTTCACTTTCCGTGTTTCCTGTTCACTTTCCGTGTGCCCCATTCACTTTCCGTGTGCCCCATTCACTTCCCGTGTGCCCCATTCACTTTGCATGTACCCGTTCACTTTGCGTGTGCCCCATTCAGTCCGTGTGTCCTATTCACTTTCTGTGTGGCCCATTCACTTTCCATGTGCCCCATTCACTTTGCGTGTGCCCCGTTCAGTCTGTGTGACCTATTCACATTCCGTGTGCCCCGTTCACTTTGCACCTGCCCCGTTCACTTTCCGTGTTCCCCGTTCACTTTCCGTGTTCCCCATTCACTTTCCGTGTGCCCTGTTCACTTTCCGTGTTCCCCGTTCACTTTCCGTGTTCCCCGTTCACTTTCCGTGTGCCCTGTTCACTCCATGTGCCCATGTTCACTCCGTGTGCCCCATTCACTCCGTGTGCCCCGTTCACTCCGTGTGCCCCATTCACTCTGTGTGCCTGGTTCACTTTGCGTGTGCCCCGTTCAGTCCGTGTGTCCTATTCACTTTGCGTGCGCCCCATTCACTTTGCGTGTGCCTGGTTCACTTTCCGTGTGCCCCGTTCACTTTCCGTGTTCCCCATTCACTTTGCGTGTGCCTGGTTCACTTTCCGTGTGCCCCGTTCACTTTCCGTGTTCCCCGTTCACTTTGCGTGTGCCTGGTTCACTTTCCATGTGCCCCGTTCACTCTGTGTGCCCCGTTCACTCTGTGTGCCCCGTTCACTTTCCGTGTGCCCCGTTCACTCCGTGTGCCCCGTTCACTCTGTGTGCCCCGTTCACTCTGTGTGCCCCGTTCACTTTCCGTGTGCCCCGTTTACTTTCCGTGTGCCCCATTCAATTTATGTGTGCCCCGTTCACTCTGTGTGCCCTGTTCATTTTCTGTGTGCCCCATTCACTTTGCGTGTGCCCCGTTCACTTTCCATGTGCCCCGTTCACTTTGAGTGTGCCCCATTCACTTTCCATGTGCCCTGTTCACTCCGTGTGCCCCGTTCACTTTCCGTGTGCCCCGTTCACTTTGAGTGTGCCCCGTTCACTTTCCGTGTGCCCCGTTTACTTTGCGTGTGCCCCTTTCACTCCGTGTGCCTCGTTCACTTTCCATGTTTCCTGTTCACTTTCCGTGTGCCCCGTTTACTTTCTGTGTGCCCCGTTTACTTTCCATTTGCCCCGTTCACTTTGCTTGTGCCCCGTTCACTTTCCGTGTTTCCTGTTCACTTTGCGTGTGCCCCGTTCACATTCCGTGTGCCCATGTTCACTCCGTGTGCCCTGTTCACACCGTGTGCCCCGTTTACTTTCCGTGTGCCGCGTTCACTTTCCGTGTGCCCCATTCACTTTCCATGTGTCCTGTTCACTCCATGTGTCCCGTTCACGTTCCATGTGCCCTGTTCACTCCGTGTGCCCCGTTCACACCGTGTGCCCCGTTCACTTTCCGTGTGCCCCATTTGCTCTCCGTGTGCCCCGTTCACTTTCCGTGTTTCTTGTTCACAATCCGTGTGCTCTGTTCACTCCGTGTGCCCCATTCACTTTCCGTGTGCCCCGTTCACTTTGCGTGTGCCCCGTTCACTTTGCGTGTGCCCCGTTCACTTTCTGTGTGCCCCGTTCACTTTGCGTGTGCCCCGTTCACTTTCTGTGTGCCCCGTTCACTTTCCGTGTGCCCTGTTCACTCCGTGTTCCTCATTCACTTTCCGTGTGCCCCGTTCACTTTCCGTGTGCCCCGTTCACTTTCCGTGTACCCTGTTCACTCCGTGTTCCTCATTCACTTTCCGTGTACCCCGTTCACTTTCCGTGTGCTCTGTTCACTTTGCACGTGCCCCGTTCACTTTCTGTTTTCCTGTTCACTTTCTGTTTGCCCTGTTCACTTTCCGTGTAGCCTGGTCACTTTCCTTGTGCCCCGTTCACTTTGCGTGTGCCCTGTTCACTCCGTGTGCCCCGTTCACTCCGTGTGCCCCGTTCACTCCGTGTGCCCCGTTCACTCTGTGTGCCTGGTTCACTTTCCGTGTGCCCCGTTCTCTTTCCATTTGCCCTGTTCACTCTGTGTGCCTGGTTCACTTTGCGTGTGCCCCGTTTACTTTCCGTGTGCCATGTTCACTTTCCATGTGCCCCGTTCGTTTTCATTGTGCCCTGTTCACTCCGTGTGCCCCGTTCACTCCGTGTGCCCCATTCACTCCATGTGCCCCGTTCACTTCCCGTGTGCCCCATTCACTCCATGTGCCCTGTTCACTTTCCGTGTGCCCCGTTCACTTTCCGTGTGCCCGGTTCACTCTGTGTGCCCTGTTCACTTTCTGTGTGTCCCGTTCACTCCGTGTGCCCCGTTCACTTTGCGTGCTCCCTGTTCACTCCGTGTGCCCTGTTCATTTTCCGTGAGCCCCATTCACTTTACGTGTGCCCCGTTCACTCTGTGTGCCCTGTTCACTTTCCGTGTGCCCTGTTCACTTTGCGTGTGCCCCGTTCACTTTCCGTATGCCCCGTTCACTCTGTGTGCCCTGTTCACTTTGCGTGTGCCCTGTTTTCTTTCCGTGTGCCCCGTTCGCTTTGTGTGTGCCCTGTTCACTTTCTGTGTGTCCCGTTCACTCAGTGTGCCCCGTTCACTTTGCGTGTGCCCTATTCACTCCGTGTGCCCTGTTCATTTTCCGTGTGCCCCATTCACTTTCCGTGTGCCCCGTTCACTCCGTGTGCCCTGTTCACTCCATGTGCCCTGTTTACGTCCCGTGTGCCCCGTTCACTTTGCGTGTGCCCCTTTCACTTTGCGAGTGCCCCGTTCACTCCGTGTGCCCCTTTCACTTTCCGTGTTTCCTGTTCACTTTCCGTGTGCCCCATTCACTTTCCGTGTGCCCCGTTTACTTTCCGTGTGCCCCGTTCACTTTGCGTGTGCCCCGTTCACTTTCCGTGTTTCCTGTTCACTTTGCGTGTGCCCCGTTCACATTCGGTGTGCCCATGTTCACTCCGTGTGCCCTGTTCACACCGTGTGCCCCATTTACTTTCCGTGTGCCCCGTTCACTTTCTGTGTGCCCCATTCACTTTCCATGTGCCCCATTCACTTTCCGTGTGCCCCATTCACTTTGCGTGTGCCCCGTTCACTTTCCATGTGCCCTGTTCACTCCGTGTGCCCCGTTCACTCCGTGTACCCCATTCACTTTCCGTGTGCCCCATTCACTTTCCGTGTGCCCCGTTCACTCCGTGTGCCCCGTTCACTCTATGTGCCTGGTTCACTTTGCGTGTGCCCCGTTTACTTTCCGTGTGCCATGTTCACTTTCCATGTGCCCCGTTCATTTTCATTGTGCCCTGTTCACTCCGTGTGCCCCGTTCACTCCATGTGCCCCGTTCACTCTATGTGCCTGGTTCACTTTGCGTGTGCCCCGTTTACTTTCCGTGTGCCATGTTCACTTTCCATGTGCCCCGTTCATTTTCATTGTGCCCTGTTCACTCCGTGTGCCCTGTTCACTCTGTGTGCCTGGTTCACTTTCCGTGTGCCTCGTTCACTTTCCGTGTGCCTCGTTCACTTCCCGTGTGCCCCGTTCACTTTCCGTGTGCCCCGTTCACTTTCCGTGTGCCCTGTTCACTCTGTGTGCCCTGTTCACTTTCCGTGTGCCCCGTTCACTTTCCGTGTGCCCCGTTCACTTTGAGTGTGCCCCATTCACTTTCCATGTGCCCTGTTCACTCCGTGTGCCCCGTTCACACCGTGTGCCCCGTTCACTTTCCGTGTGCCCCGTTCACTTTGAGTGTGCCCCGTTCACTTTCCGTGTGCCCTGTTCACTTTGCGTGTGCCCCGTTCACTTTGCGTGTGCCGCGTTCACTTTGCGTGTGCCCCGTTCACTTTGAGTGTGCCCCGTTCACTTTCCGTGTGCCCTGTTCACTTTCCGTGTGCCCCGTTCACTTTCCGTGTGCCCCGTTCACTTTGAGTGTGCCCCATTCACTTTCCATGTGCCCCTTTCACTCCGTGTGCCCCTTTCACTCCGTGTGCCTCGTTCACTTTCCATGTTTCCTGTTCACTTTCCGTGTGCCCCGTTTACTTTCTGTGTGCCCCGTTTACTTTCCATTTGCCCCGTTCACTTTGCTTGTGCCCCGTTCACTTTCCGTGTTTCCTGTTCACTTTGCGTGTGCCCCGTTCACATTCCGTGTGCCCATGTTCACTCCGTGTGCCCTGTTCACACCGTGTGCCCCATTTACTTTCCGTGTGCCGCGTTCACTTTCCGTGTGCCCCATTCACTTTCCGTGTGCCCTGTTTACTTTCCGTGTGCCGCGTTCACTTTCCGTGTGCCCCATTCACTTTCCGTGTGCCCTGTTCACTCCATGTGTCCCGTTCACGTTCCATGTGCCCTGTTCACTCCGTGTGCCCCGTTCACACCGTGTGCCCCGTTCACTTTCCGTGTGCCCGTTCACTCCATGTGTCCCGTTCACGTTCCATGTGCCCTGTTCACTCCGTGTGCCCCGTTCACACCGTGTGCCCCGTTCACTTTCCGTGTGCCCGTTCACTTTGAGTGTGCCCCGTTCACTTTGAGTGTGCCCCGTTCACTTTCCGTGTGCCCCGTTCACTCTGTGTGCCCTGTTCACTTTCCGTGTGCCCCATTTACTTTCCGTGTGCCCTGTTTGCTTTCCATGTGCCCCATTCACTTTGCGTGTGCCCCTTTCACTCCGTGTGCCCCATTCACTTTCCATGTTTCCTGTTCACTTTCTGTGTGCCCCGTTTACTTTCTGTGTGCCCCGTTTACTTTCCGTGTGCCCCGTTCACTTTCCGTGTTTCCTGTTCACTTTGCGTGTGCCCCGTTCACATTCCGTGTGCCCATGTTCACTCCGTGTGCCCTGTTCACACCGTGTGCCCCGTTTACTTTCCGTGTGCCGCGTTCACTTTCCGTGTGCCCCATTCACTTTCCATGTGCCCTGTTCACTCCATGTGTCCCGTTCACGTTCCATGTGCCCTGTTCACTCCGTGTGCCCCGTTCACACCGTGTGCCCCGTTCACTTTCCGTGTGCCCCATTTGCTCTCCGTGTGCCCCGTTCACTTTCCGTGTGCCCCATTTGCTCTCCGTGTGCCCTGTTCACTTTGCGTGTGCCCCGTTTACTTTGCGTGTGCCCCTTTCACTCCGTGTGCCGCGTTCACTCCGTGTGCCTCGTTCACTTTCCATGTTTCCTGTTCACTTTCCGTGTGCCCCGTTTACTTTCTGTGTGCCCCGTTTACTTTCCATTTGCCCCGTTCACTTTGCTTGTGCCCCGTTCACTTTCCGTGTTTCCTGTCCACTTTGCGTGTGCCCCGTTCACATTCCGTGTGCCCATGTTCACTCCGTGTGCCCTGTTCACACCGTGTGCCCCGTTTACTTTCCGTGTGCCGCGTTCACTTTCCGTGTGCCCCATTCACTTTCCATGTGCCCCATTCACTTTCCGTGTGCCCTGTTCACTCCATGTGTCCCGTTCACGTTCCATGTGCCCTGTTCACTCCGTGTGCCCCGTTCACACCGTGTGCCCCGTTCACTTTCCATGTGCCCGTTCACTCCATGTGTCCCGTTCACGTTCCATGTGCCCTGTTCACTCCGTGTGCCCCGTTCACACCGTGTGCCCCGTTCACTTTCCATGTGCCCGTTCACTCCATGTGTCCCGTTCACGTTCCATGTGCCCTGTTCACTCCGTGTGCCCCGTTCACACCGTGTGCCCCGTTCACTTTCCATGTGCCCGTTCACTCCATGTGTCCCGTTCACGTTCCATGTGCCCTGTTCACTCCGTGTGCCCCGTTCACACCGTGTGCCCCGTTCACTTTCCGTGTGCCCCATTTGCTCTCCGTGTGCCCCGTTCACTTTCCGTGTGCCCCATTTACTCTCCGTGTGCCCCGTTCACTTTCCGTGTTTCTTGTTCACAATCCGTGTGCTCTGTTCACTCCGTGTGCCCCATTCACTTTCCGTGTGCCCCGTTCACTTTGCGTGTGCCCCGTTCACTTTGCGTGTGCCCCGTTCACTTTCTGTGTGCCCCGTTTACGTTCCGTGTGCCCTGTTCACTTTCCGTGCGCCCTGTTCACTACGTGTGCCTCGTTTACGTTCCGTGTGCCCTGTTCACTTTCCGTGCGCCCTGTTCACTACGTGTGCCTCGTTCACTTTCCGTGTGCCCCGTTCACTATCCATGTGCCCTTTCTCTTTCCGTGTGCCCCGTACACTCCATGTGCCTCGTTCACTTTCCGTGTGCCCCGTTCACTTTCCGTGTGCCCTGTTCACTTTCTGTGTGCCCTGTTCACTTTCCGTGTGCCCCGTTCACTCCGTGTGCCCTGTTCATTTTGCGTGTGCCCTGTTCACTCCGTGTGCCCCGTTCACTTTCCGTGTGCCCTGTTCACTCCGTATGCCCCGTTCACTCCGTGTGCCCCGTTCACTCCGTGTGCCCCGTTCACTTTGCGTGTGCCCTGTTCACTCCGTGTGCCCTGTTCATTTTGCGTGTGCCCTGTTCACTCCGTGTGCCCTGTTCATTTTCCGTGTGCCCCATTCACTTTGCGTGTGCCCTGTTTACTTCCCGTGTGCCCCGTTCACTTTGCGTGTGCCCCATTCACTTTCCGTGTTTCCTGTTCTCTTTCCGTGAGCCCCATTCACTTTCTGTGTGCCCCGTTTATTTTCCGTGTGCACCGTTCACTTTGAGTGTGCCCCGTTCACATTCCATGTGCCCATGTTCACTCCGTGTGCCCTGTTCACACCGTGTGCCCCGTTCACTCCGTGTCCCCCGTTCACTCTGTGTGCCTGGTTCACTATCCATGTGCCCTTTCTCTTTCTGTGTGCCACGTTCACTCCGTGTGCCCCGTTTACGTTCCGTGTGCCCTGTTCACTTTCCGTGTGCCCTGTTCACTTTCCGTGTGCCCCGTTCACTTTCCGTGTGCCCTGTTCACTCCCTGTGCCCCGTTCCCTCTGTGTGTCCGGTTCACTTTGCGTGTGAACGGTTCAATCCATGTGCTTAGTTCACTCTGCGTGTGCCCCGTTCACTTTGCGTGTGCCCCGTTCACTTTGCGTGTGCCCCGTTCACTTTGCGTGTGCCCCGTTCACTTTGCGTGTGCCCCGTTCACTTTGCGTGTGCCCCTTTCACTCCGTGTGCCCCGTTCACTCCGTGTGCCTCGTTCACTTTCCATGTTTCCTGTTCACTTTGCGTGTGCCCCGTTCACATTCCTTGTGCCCATGTTCACTCCGTGTGCCCTGTTCACACCGTGTGCCCCGTTTACTTTCCGTGTGCCGCGTTCACTTTCCGTGTGCCCCATTCACTTTCCGTGTGCCCCATTCACTTTCCATGTGCCCCATTCACTTTCCATGTGCCCTGTTCACTCCGTGTGCCCCGTTCACACCGTGTGCCCCGTTCACTTTCCGTGTGCCCGTTCACTCCATGTGTCCCGTTCACGTTCCATGTGCCCTGTTCACTCCGTGTGCCCCGTTCACACCGTATGCCCCGTTCACTTTCCGTGTGCCCGTTCACTTTGAGTGTGCCCCGTTCACTTTCCGTGTGCCCCGTTCACTTTCCGTGTGCCCCGTTCACTCTGTGTGCCCTGTTCACTTTCCGTGTGCCCCATTTACTTTCCGTGTGCCCTGTTTGCTTTCCATGTGCCCCATTCACTTTGCGTGTGCCCCTTTCACTCCGTGTGCCCCGTTCACTCCGTGTGCCCCATTCACTTTCCATGTTTCATAGAACATAGAACATAGAACATAGAAGAATACAGCGCAGTACAGGCCCTTGGGCCCTCGATGTTGCGCCGATCCAAGCCCACCTAAACTACACTAACCCACTATCCTCCATATACCTATCCAATGCCCTCTTAAATGCCCATAAAGAGGGAGAGTCCACCACTGTTACTGGCAGGGCATTCCATGAACTAACGACTCGCTGAGTGAAGAACCTACCCCTAACATCAGTCCTATATCTACTCCCCCTTAATTTAAAGCTATGCCCCCTTGTAATACCCGACTCAATACGCGGGAAAAGGTTCATACTGTCGACCCTATCTAACCCCCTAATCATCTTGTACACCTCAATCAAGTCACCCCTAAACCTTCTTTTCTCTAGTGAAAACAGCCCCAAGTGCCTCAGTCTTTCCTCATACGATTTTCCTTCCATACCAGGCAACATCCTGGTAAACCTCCTCTGCACCCGTTCCAATGCCTCCACATCCTTCCTATAGTATGGCGACCAAAACTGCACACAATATTCCAGATGCGGCCGTACCAGAGTCTTATACAACTGCATCATGACCTCAGGACTCCGGAACTCAATTCCTCTACCAATAAAAGCCAGTACGCCATATGCCTTCCTCACCGCACTATTTACCTGGGTGGCAACTTTCAGAGATCTGTGTACATGGACACCAAGATCCCTCTGCTCATCCACACTACCAAGTATCCGACCATTAGCCCAGTACCCCATCTTTTTGTTATTCTTCCCAAAGTGAATCACCTCGCACTTAGCTACATTGAATTCCATCTGCCACCTTTCTGCCCAGCTCTGCAGCTTCTCTATATCCTGCTGTAACCTGCCACATGCTTCCTCACTGTCAACAACTCCTCCGACTTTCGTGTCATCCGCAAACTTGCTCACCCAACCTTCTAACCCCTCTTCCAGGTCATTTATAAAAATGACAAACAGCAATGGTCCCAAAACAGATCCTTGCGGAACACCGCTAGTGACGGCACTCCATGAAGAAACTTTGCCATCAACTACTACCCTCTGTCTTCTTCCATCCAGCCAATTCCTAATCCAAACCTCCAACTCACCCTCAATGCCATATCTCCGTATTTTCTGCAGTAGCCTACCATGGGGAACCTTATCAAACGCCTTACTAAAATCCATATATACCACATCTACCGCTTTCCCCTCATCAACCTCCTTCGTCACCTTTTCAAAGAATTCAATAAGGTTTGTGAGGCACGACTTGCCCTTCACAAAACCATGCTGACTATCCTTGATCACATTATTCCTATCTAGATGTGCATAAATCCTATCCCTTACAATTCTCTCTAAGACTTTGCCCACAACAGAAGTGAGACTCACCGGCCTATAGTTACTAGGGCTATCCCTACTCCCCTTTTTGAACAAGGGAACCACATTTGCTATCCTCCAGTCTTCTGGGACTACTCCTGTAGACAAAGAGGACATAAAAATCAAGGCCAATGGCTCTGCAATCTCCTCCCTTGCTTCCCAGAGAATCCTAGGATAAATGCCATCAGGCCCAGGGGACTTATCTATTTTCACCTTTTCCAGGATTTCCAACACCTCTTCTCTACATACCTCAAAGCCATCCATTCTACTTATTTGTGCCTCAGTATTCTCATCGACAACAATGCCCTGTTCCTGAGTGAATACTGAAGAAAAGTATTCATTCAGTGTCTCCCCAATCTCTTCCGCCTCCACACGCAACTTCCCCCTACTATCCTTGACTGGACCTATTCCTACCCTAGTCATTCTTTTATTCCTAACATACCTATAGAAAGCCTTAGGGTTTTCCCTAATCCTATCTACTAAGGACCTTTCATGTCCCCTCCTTGCTGCTTTTAGCTCTCTCTTCAGGTCCTTCCTGGCTACCCTATAACTCTCAATCGCCCCAATTGAACCTTCACGTCTCATCTTGAGATAGGCCGCCCTCTTCCATTTAACAAGGGATTCCAATTCCTTATTAAACCACGGCTCCCTCGCACGACCCTTTCCTACCTGCCTGACCGGTACATAATTATCAAGGACACTCAATAGTTGCCCCTTGAACAAGTTCCACATATCATTTACACTCTTGCCTTGGAGTCTACTTTTCCAAGCCACACATCCTAAGTCATGCCTCACCGCATCATAATTTCCCTTACCCCAGCTATAATTCTTGCCCTGTAGTACACACTTATCCCTCTCCATCACGAGTGTAAAAATCACCGAATTATGGTCACTATCCCCAAAGTGCTCACCTACCTCTAATTCTAACACCTGGCCTGGTTCGTTACCCAGAACCAAATCCAGTATGGCCTCACCTCTTGTTGGCCTGTCTACATATTGTGTCAGGAAACTCTCCTGCACACATTGAACAAACACTGACCCATCTAACGAACTTGAGCTATAGCTTTCCCAATCAATATCAGGAAAGTTAAAGTCCCCCATAACAACCACCCTATTACTGTCACTCATCTCCTGAATCACCTTCCCAATCCTTTCTTCAATGATTCTAGGACTATTAGGAGGCCTGTAAAAGACTCCTAACAGGGTGACCTCGCCTTTCCTATTCCTAACCTCAGCCCAAACTACCTCAGATGGCAAGTCCTCATCCATCGTCCTTTCCACCGCTGTAATACTATCTTTGACAAGCAATGCCACACCTCCCCCTCTTTTACCCCCACCTCTAAACCTACTAAAACATTTAAATCCCGGAACCTGCAACAGCCAATCCTGTCCCTGTTCTAGCCATGTCTCCGTAATAGCCACAACATCGAAGTCCCAGGTACCAACCAACGCTGCAAGTTCACCTACCTTATTTCGTATACTTCTTGCATTGAAGTATACACACTTCAAGCCACTTCCCTGTTTACAGGCACCCTCCTTGGAAATTGATGCCATGTTCCTCACCTCCCTACACTCCAGGCCCTGCACCCTGAAGCTACAATCTGGGTTCCCATGCCCCTGCCGAGTTAGTTTAAACCCCCCCCAAGAGCACTAGCAAACCTCCCCCCAAGGATACTGGTTCCCCTCAGGTTCAGGTGTAGACCATCCTGTTTATAGAGGTCCCACCGTCCCCAGAAAGAACCCCAGTTATCCAAAAACTGGAACCCCTCCCTCCTGCACCATCCCTGAAGCCACGCATTTAATTGTTCTCTCTCCCTATTCCTCGAATCTCTATCACGTGGCACGGGTAACAAACCAGAGACAACAACTCTGTTTGTTCTAACTCCAAGCTTCCAACCTAGCTCCCTGAAAGCCTGTCTAACATCCTCAGCACTCCTCCTACCTATGTCGTTGGTGCCAATGTGGACCACGACTTCGGGTTGCTCCCCCTCCCCCTCCAGGACCCGGAAAACACGATCAGAGACATCACGTACCCTTGCACCTGGGAGGCAACATACCAAACGTGAGTCTCTCTCGTTCCCACAAAACCGCCTATCTGTGCCACGAACTATCGAGTCCCCAATTACTACTGCTCTGCTCTTCTTCACCCTTCCCTTCTGAGTAACGGGGACAGGCTCCGTGCCAGAGACCTGAGCCCCGTTACTTACCCCTGGTAAGTCATCCCCCCCACAAGTATCCAAAACGGTATACTTGTTCTTGAGGGGAATGGCCGCAGGAGGTCCCTGCACTGGCTGCTTCCTCCCAGTCCCCCTCACTGTAACCCATCTATCTGCCATCTTTGGAGTTACTACTTCCCTATAACTCTGATCTATGACCCCCTCTGCCTCCCGAATGATCCGAAGTTCATCCAACTCCAGCTCCAGTTCCCTAACACGGTCTTGGAGGAGCTGGAGATGGGTGCACTTCCTGCAAGTGTAATCGGCAGGGACGTCGATGGCATCCCTCACCTCATACATGTTGCAGGAGGAACATTGCACTGCCTTCACTGCCATCCCTCTAAAGCTAACTGTTTAAACAAAAACTGTGTCTAAATAATACAAGCAAAATTCAGCACTTACCTGCTTGCCACAACAGATGTTATTATTAGGTTAGAGGAGGAGGGCGGGTGGGAGGCACTACCCGTGTAGTGCCTCGGGTTCCTCTCCTTCACGCTTTTAAAGGGGGAAAAAACTAACCCAGCTAAGCTTACACTAACTGCTTCCGGGTCTCGGCTGCCCCTCTGCTTGCCGTCACTTCCTCTGCTGCTCCCGCTCTTTCTGTGAAGGAGAGAGAAAACAAAACACCGATGCCCGCTACAGGTAAGTAATTTTGAAAAAAACTCTTACCTTAGCTGTAGTCTCCCGGGTTCACCTCAACTCGGCCGCTGCTCCCACTCAAATGACCTGTTCACTTTCTGTGTGCCCCGTTTACTTTCTGTGTGCCCCGTTTACTTTCCGTGTGCCCCGTTCACATTCCGTGTGCCCATGTTCACTCCGTGTGCCCTGTTCACACCGTGTGCCCCGTTTACTTTCCGTGTGCCGCGTTCACTTTCCGTGTGCCCCATTCACTTTCCATGTGCCCTGTTCACTCCATGTGTCCCGTTCACGTTCCATGTGCCCTGTTCACTCCGTGTGCCCCGTTCACACCGTGTGCCCCATTTGCTCTCCGTGTGCCCCGTTCACTT
Organism: Chiloscyllium plagiosum; assembly: GCF_037043375.1. Taxonomy (NCBI): domain Eukaryota; kingdom Metazoa; phylum Chordata; class Chondrichthyes; order Orectolobiformes; family Hemiscylliidae; genus Chiloscyllium; species Chiloscyllium plagiosum. Next base: position 27,637 of record NW_028270150.1, on the reverse strand, counting down.
TCCGTGTGCCCCATTTGCTCTCCGTGTGCCCTGTTCACTTTGCGTGTGCCCCGTTTACTTTGCGTGTGCCCCTTTCACTCCGTGTGCCCCGTTCACTCCGTGTGCCTCATTCACTTTCCATGTTTCCTGTTCACTTTCCGTGTGCCCCGTTTACTTTCTGTGTGCCCCGTTTACTTTCCATTTGCCCCGTTCACTTTGCTTGTGCCCCGTTCACTTTCCGTGTTTCCTGTCCACTTTGCGTGTGCCCCGTTCACATTCCGTGTGCCCATGTTCACTCCGTGTGCCCTGTTCACACCGTGTGCCCCGTTTACTTTCCGTGTGCCGCGTTCACTTTCCGTGTGCCCTGTTCACTCCATGTGTCCCGTTCACGTTCCATGTGCCCTGTTCACTCCGTGTGCCCCGTTCACACCGTGTGCCCCGTTCACTTTCCGTGTGCCCGTTCACTCCATGTGTCCCGTTCACGTTCCATGTGCCCTGTTCACTCCGTGTGCCCCGTTCACACCGTGTGCCCCGTTCACTTTCCGTGTGCCCGTTCACTTTGAGTGTGCCCCGTTCACTTTGAGTGTGCCCCGTTCACTTTCCGTGTGCCCCGTTCACTCTGTGTGCCCTGTTCACTTTCTGTGTGCCCCATTTACTTTCCGTGTGCCCCATTTACTTTCCGTGTGCCCTGTTTGCTTTCCATGTGCCCCATTCACTTTGCGTGTGCCCCTTTCACTCCGTGTGCCCCGTTCACTCCGTGTGCCCCATTCACTTTCCATGTTTCCTGTTCACTTTCTGTGTGCCCCGTTTACTTTCCGTGTGCCCCGTTTACTTTCCGTGTGCCCCGTTCACTTTCCGTGTTTCCTGTTCACTTTGCGTGTGCCCCGTTCACATTCCGTGTGCCCATGTTCACTCCGTGTGCCCTGTTCACACCGTGTGCTCCGTTTACTTTCCGTGTGCCGCGTTCACTTTCCGTGTGCCCCATTCACTTTCCATGTGCCCTGTTCACTCCATGTGTCCCGTTCACGTTCCATGTGCCTTGTCCACTCCGTGTGCCCCGTTCACACCGTGTGCCCCGTTCACTTTCCGTGTGCCCCATTTACTCTCCGTGTGCCCCGTTCACTTTCCGTGTTTCTTGTTCACAATCCGTGTGCTCTGTTCACTCCGTGTGCCCCATTCACTTTCCGTGTGCCCCGTTCACTTTGCGTGTGCCCCGTTCACTTTGCGTGTGCCCCGTTCACTTTCTGTGTGCCCCGTTTACGTTCCGTGTGCCCTGTTCACTTTCCGTGCGCCCTGTTCACTACGTGTGCCTCGTTTACGTTCCGTGTGTCCTGTTCACTTTCCGTGCGCCCTGTTCACTACGTGTGCCTCGTTCACTTTCCGTGTGCCCCGTTCACTATCCATGTGCCCTTTCTCTTTCCGTGTGCCCCGTACACTCCATGTGCCTCGTTCACTTTCCGTGTGCCCCGTTCACTTTCCGTGTGCCCTGTTCACTTTCTGTGTGCCCTGTTCACTTTCCGTGTGCCCCGTTCACTTTCCATGTGTCCTGTTCACTCCGTGTGCCCCGTTCACTCCGTGTGCCCTGTTCATTTTGCGTGTGCCCTGTTCACTCCGTGTGCCCCGTTCACTTTCCGTGTGCCCTGTTCACTCCGTGTGCCCCGTTCACTCCGTGTGCCCCGTTCACTCCGTGTGTCCCGTTCACTTTGCGTGTGCCCTGTTCACTCCGTGTGCCCTGTTCATTTTGCGTGTGCCCTGTTCATTTTCCGTGTGCCCCATTCACTTTGCGTGTGCCCTGTTTACTTCCCGTGTGCCCCGTTCACTTTGCGTGTGCCCCATTCACTTTCCGTGTTTCCTGTTCTCTTTCCGTGAGCCCCATTCACTTTCTGTGTGCCCCGTTTATTTTCCGTGTGCACCGTTCACTTTGCGTGTGCCCCGTTCACATTCCATGTGCCCATGTTCACTCCGTGTGCCCTGTTCACACCGTGTGCCCCGTTCACTCCGTGTCCCCCGTTCACTCTGTGTGCCTGGTTCACTATCCATGTGCCCTTTCTCTTTCTGTGTGCCACGTTCACTCCGTGTGCCCCGTTTACGTTCCGTGTGCCCTGTTCACTTTCCGTGTGCCCTGTTCACTTTCCGTGTGCCCCGTTCACTTTCCGTGTGCCCTGTTCACTCCGTGTGCCCCGTTCCCTCTGTGTGCCCCGTTCACTTTCCGTGTGCCTTGTTCAATCCGTGTGCCCCGTTCTCTCTGTGTGTCCGGTTCACTTTGCGTGTGAACGGTTCAATCCATGTGCTTAGTTCACTCTCCGTGTACCCCGTTCAATTTCCGTATCATCCGTTCACTTTCCGTGTGCCCCGTTCACTTTCCGTGTGCCCCGTTCACTTTCCGTGTGCCCCGTTCACTTTGAGTGTGCCCCGTTCACTTTCCGTGTGCCCTGTTCACTTTGCGTGTGCCCCGTTTACTTTGCGTGTGCCCCTTTCACTCCGTGTGCCCCGTTCACTCCGTGTGCCTCGTTCACTTTCCATGTTTCCTGTTCACTTTCTGTGTGCCCTGTTCACTCCATGTGCCCCGTTTACTTTGCGTATGCCCCGTTCACGTTCCGTGTGCCCTGTTCACTCCATGTGCCCCGTTCATTTTCCGTGTTTCCTGTCCACTTTGCGTGTGCCCCGTTCACATTCTGTGTGCCCTGTTCATTTTCCCTGTGCCCCATTCACTTTGCGTGTGCCCTGTTCACTTTCCGTGTGCCCCGTTCACTCCGTGTGTCCCATTCACTTTGCGTGTGCCCCGGTCACTTTGCGTGTGCCCCATTCACTTTCCGTGTGCCCTGTTCACTTTCCGTGTGCCCCGTTCACTCCGTGTGCCCTGTTCACTTTCCGTGTGCCCCGTTCAATCCGTGTGCCCCGTTCAATCCGTGTGCCCGGTTCACTTTGCGTGTGAATGGTTCAATCCATGTGCTCCGTTCACTTTCCGTGTGCCCCGTTCACGTTCCGTGTGCCCTGTTCACTTTCCGTGTGCCCCATTCACTTTCCGTGTGCCACATTCACTTTCTGTGTGCCCTGTTCACTCTGTGTGCACCGTTCACTTTCCGTGTGCCCGGTTCACTTTGCGAGTGCCCCGTTCAGTCCGTGTATCCTGTTCACTTTGCGTGTGCCCCATTCACTTTGCGTGTGCCCTGTTCATGTTCCGTGTGCCTCATTCACTTTCCGTGTGCCCCGTTCGCTTTCCGTGTGCCCCGTTCGCTTTCCGTGTGCCCCGTTCGCTTTCTGTGTGCCCTGTTCACTCCATGTGCCCCGTTCACTTTCCGTGTGCCCCGTTCACGGTCCGTGTGCCCTGTTCACTTTCCGTGTGCCCCGTTCACTTTCCGTGTGCCCTGTTCACTTTCCGTGTGCCCTGTTCACTTTCCATGTGCCCTGTTCACTCCGTGTGCCCCGTTCACTCCGTGTGCCCCGTTCAATCCGTGTGCCCCGTTCTCTCTGTGTGCCCCGTTCACTCCGTGTGCCCCGTTCACTTTGCGTGTGCCCCGTTCACTTTGCGTGTGCTCCGTTCACTCCGTGTGCCCCATTCACTTTCCGTGTTTCCTGTTCACTTTCCGTGAGCCCCATTCACTTTCCGTGTTTCCTGTTCACTTTCCGTGAGCCCCATTCACTTTCCGTGTGCCCCGTTTACTTTCCGTGTGCCCCGTTCACTTTGCGTGTGCCCCGTTCACTTTCCGTGTTTCCTGTTCACTTTGCGTGTGCCCCGTTCACATTCCATGTGCCCATGTTCACTCCGTGTGCCCTGTTCACACCGTGTGCCCCGTTTATTTTCCGTGTGCCCCATTCACTCCGTGTGCCCCGTTCACTTTCCGTGTGCCCCATTCACGTTCCATGTGCCCCATTCACTTTCCGTGTGCCCCGTTCACTCTCCGTGTGGCCCGTTCACTCCGTGTGCCCCATTCACTTTGTGTGTGCCCCGTTCACTTTGCGTGTGCCCCGTTCACTATCCATGTGCCCTTTCTCTTTCTGTGTGCCACGTTCACTCCGTGTGCCCCGTTTACGTTCCGTGTGCCCTGTTCACTTTCCGTGCGCCCTGTTCACTCTCCGTGTGCCCCGTTCACTCTCCGTGTGCCCTGTTCACTCTGTGTGCCTGGTTCACTTTGCGTGTGCCTGGTTCACTTTGCGTGTGCCTGGTTCACATTGCGTGTGCCCCGTTCACTTTCCGTGTGACCTGTTCACTCCGTGTTCCTCATTCACTTTCCGTGTGCCCCGTTCACTCTCCGTGTGGCCCGTTCACTCCGTGTGCCCCATTCACTTTTGTGTGTGCCCGGTTCACTTTGCGTGTGCCACGTTCACTCCGTGTGCCCCGTTCACTCCGTGTGCCCCGTTAACTCTGTGTGCCTGGTTCACTTTGCGTGTGCCCCGTTCAGTCCGTGTGTCCTATTCACTTTGCGTGCGCCCCATTCACTTTGCGTGTGCCCCGTTCACTTTCCGTGTGCCTGGTTCACTTTCCGTGTGCCCTGTTCACTCCGTGTTCCTCATTCACTTTCCGTGTGCCCCGTTCACTTTCCGTGTGCCCTGTTCACTCTCCGTGTGGCCCGTTCACTCCGTGTGCCCCATTCACTTTGTGTGTGCCCCGTTCACTTTGCGTGTGCCCCATTCACTATCCATGTGCCCTTTCTCTTTCTGTGTGCCACGTTCACTCCGTGTGCCCTGTTTACATTCCGTGTGCCGTGTTCACTTTCCGTGCGCCCTGTTCACTCCATGTGCCTCGTTCACTTTCCGTGAGCCCCGTTCACTTTCTGTGTGCCCCGTTCACTTTCCATGTGCCCTGTTCACTCCGTGTGCCCCGTTCACTCCGTGTGCCCCGTTCACTTTCTGTGTGCCTCGTTCACTTTCTGTGTGCCCTGTTCACTTTCCGTGTGCCCCGTTCACTTTCCATGTGCCCTGTTCACTCCGTGTGCCCCGTTCACTCCGTGTGCCCCGTTAACTTTGCGTGTGCCCTATTCACTCCGTGTGCCCTGTTCATTTTGCGTGTGCCCTGTTCACTCCGTGTGCCCTGTTCATTTTCCGTGTGCCCCATTCACTTTGCGTGTGCCCTTTTTACTTCCCGTGTGCCCCGTTCACTTTGCGTGTGCCCCGTTCACTTTGCGTGTGCCCCGTTCACTCCGTGTGCCCCATTCACTTTCCGTGTTTCCTGTTCACTTTCCGTGAGCCCCATTCACTTTCCGTGTGCTCCGTTTACTTTCCATGTGCCCTGTTCACTTTGCGTGTGCCCCGTTCACTTTCCGTGTTTCCTGTTCACTTTGCGTGTGCCCCGTTCACATTCCATGTGCCCATGTTCACTCCGTGTGCCCTGTTCACACCGTGTGCCCCATTTACTTTCCGTGTGCCCCGTTCACTTTCCATGTGCCCCATTCACTTTCCGTGTGCCCCATTCACTCCGTGTGCCCCGTTCACTCCGTGTGCCCCGTTCAATCCGTGTGCCCCGTTCTCTCTGTGTGCCCCGTTCACTCCGTGTGCCCCGTTCAAGTTGCGTGTGCCCTGTTCACTCCGTGTGCCCTGTTCATTTTCCGTGTGCCCTGTTCACTCCTTGTGCCCTGTTCATTTTCCGTGTGCCCCAATCACTTTGCGTGTTCCCTATTTACTTCCCGTGTGCCCCGTTCACTTTGTGTGTGCCCCGTTCACTTTGCGTGTGCCCCGTTCACTCCATGTGCCCCATTCACTTTCCGTGTTTCCTGTTCACTTTCCGTGAGCCCCATTCACTTTCCGTGTGCCTGGTTTACTTTCCGTGTGCCCCGTTTACTTTCCGTGTGCACCGTTCACTTTGCGTGTGCCCCGTTCACTTTCCGTGTTTCCTGTTCACTTTGCGTGTGCCCCGTTCACATTCCATGTGCCCATGTTCACTCCGTGTGCCCTGTTCACACTGTGTGCCCCGTTTACTTTCCGTGTGCCCCATTCACTTTCCATGTGCCCTGTTCACTCCATGTGTCCCGTTCATTTTCCGTGTGCCCCATTCACGTTCCATGTGCCCTGTTCACTCCGTGTGCCCCGTTCATTTTCCGTGTGCCCCATTCACTCCGTGTGCCCTGTTCACTCCGTGTGCCCCGTTCACTCTGTGTGCCCTGTTCACTTTGCGTGTGCCCCGTTTACTTTCCGTGTGCCCTGTTCACTTTCCGTGTACCCCGTTCATTTTCCGTGTGCCCCGTTCACTCCGTGTGCCCCATTCACTCCATGTGCCCCATTCACTTTGCGTGTGCCCCGTTCACTTTCCGTGTGCCCAAGTTCACTCTCCGTGTGCCCCGTTCACTCCGTGTGCCCCGTTCACTTTCGGTGTAGCCTTTCACTTTCCTTGTGCCCCGTTCACTTTGCGTGTGCCCTGTTCACTCCGTGTGCCCCGTTCACTCCATGTGCCCCGTTCACTCTGTGTGCCTGGTTCACTTTGCGTGTGCCCCGTTCACTTTCCGTGTGCCCCGTTCACTCTGTGTGCCTGGTTCACTTTCCGTGTGCCCCATTCACTTTCCGTGTGCCCTGTTCACTCTCTGTGTGCCCCGTTCACTTTGCGTGTGCCCCATTCACTATCCATGTGCCCTTTCTCTTTCTGTGTGCCACGTTCACTCCGTGTGCCCTGTTCACTCCGTGTGCCCCGTTCACTCCGTGTGCCCTGTTACTTTTTCGGTGTGCCCCATTCACTTTGCGTGTGCCCTGTTTACTTCCCGTGTGCCCCGTTCACTTTGAGTGCGCCCCGTTCTCTTTGCGTGTGCCCCGTTCACTCCGTGTGCCCCATTCACTTTCCGTGTTTCCTGTTCACTTTCCGTGTGCCCCGTTTACTTTGCGTGTGTCCCGTTCACTCCGTGTGCCCGGTTCACTTTGTGTGTGCCCTGTTCATTTTCCGTGTGCCCCATTCACTTTGCGTGTGCCCCGTTCACTCCGTGTGCCCTGTTCACTCCATGTGCCCCGTTTACTTCCCGTGTGCCCCTTTCACTTTCCGTGTTTCCTGTTCACTTTCCGTGTGCCCCATTCACTTTCCGTGTGCCCTGTTTACTTTCAGTGTGCCCCGTTTACTTTCCATGTGCCCCGTTCACTTTGCGTGTGCCCCGTTCACTTTCCGTGTTTCCTGTTCACTTTGCGTGTGCCCCGTTCACATTCCATGTGCCCATGTTCACTCCGTGTGCCCTGTTCACACCGTGTGCCCCGTTTACTTTCCTTGTGCCCCGTTCACTTTCCATGTGCCCCATTCACTTTCCGTGTGCCCCATTCACTCTGTGTGCCCCATTCACTCTGTGTGCCCCGTTCAATCCGTGTGCCCCGTTCTCTCTGTGTGCCCCGTTCACTCCGTGTGCCCCGTTCACTTTGCGTGTGCCCTGTTCACTCCATGTGCCCTGTTCATTTTGCGTGTGCCCTGTTCACTCCGTGTACCCTGTTCATTTTCCGTGTGCCCCATTCACTTTGCTGTGCCCTGTTTACTTCCCGTGTGCCCCGTTCACTTTGCGTGTGCCCCGTTCACTCCGTGTGCCCCATTCACTTTCCGTGTTTCCTGTTCACTTTCCGTGAGCCCCATTCACTTTCCGTGTGCCCCGTTTACTTTCCGTGTGCACCGTTCACTTTGCGTGTGCCCCGTTCACATTCCATGTGCCCATGTTCACTCCGTGTGCCCTGTTCACACCGTGTGCCCCGTTTACTTTCCGTGTGCCCCGTTCACTCCGTGTGCCCCGTTCATTTTCCGTGTGCCCCGTTCACTTTCCGTGTTTCCTGTTCACTTTGCGTGTGCCCCGTTCACATTCCATGTGCCCATGTTCACTCCGTGTGCCCTGTTCACACCATGTGCCCCGTTTACTTTCCGTGTGCCCCGTTCACTCTCCGTGTGCCATGTTCACTCCGTGTGCCCCGTTCACTCTGTGTGCCTGGTTCACTTTGTGTGTGCCCCGTTCACTTTGCGTGTGCCCCGTTCACTTTCCGTGTACCCTGTTCACTCCGTGTTCCTCATTCACTTTCCGTGTGCCCCATTCACTTTCCGTGTGCCCTGTTCACTCTCCGTGTGCCATGTTCACTCCGTGTGCCCCGTTCACTCTGTGTGCCTGGTTCACTTTGTGTGTGCCCCGTTCACTTTGCGTGTGCCCCGTTCACTTTCCGTGTACCCTGTTCACTCCGTGTTCCTCATTCACTTTCCGTGTGCCCCGTTCACTTTCCGTGTGGCCCGTTCACTCCTTGTGCCCCATTCACTTTTTGTGTGCCCCGTTCACTTTGCGTGTGCCACGTTCACTCCGTGTGCCCCGTTTACGTTCCGTGTGCCCTGTTCACTTTCTGTGCGCCCTGTTCACTACGTGTGCCCCGTACACTCCATGTGCCTCGTTCACTTTCCGTGTGCCCCGTTCACTTTCCATGTGCCCTGTTCACTCCGTGTGCCCCGTTCACTCCGTGTGCCCCGTTCACTTTGCGTGTGCTCTGTTCACTCCGTGTGCCCTGTTCATTTTGCGTGTGCCCTGTTCACTCCGTGTGCCCCGTTCACTTTCCGTGTGCCCTGTTCACTCCGTGTGCCTCGTTCACTTTCCGCGTGCCCCGTTCAGTTTGCGTGTGCCCTGTTCACTTTCCGTGTGCCCCGTTCACTTTCCATGTGCCCTGTTCACTCCGTGTGCCCCGTTCACTCCGTGTGCCCCGTTCACTCCGTGTGCCCCGTTCACTTTGCGTGTGCCCTGTTCACTCCGTGTGCCCTGTTCATTTTCCGTGTGCCCTGTTCACTCCGTGTGCCCTGTTCACTTTGCGTGTGCCCTGTTTACTTTCCGTGTGCACCGTTCACTTTGCGTGTGCCCCGTTCACATTCCATGTGCCCATGTTCACTCCGTGTGCCCCGTTTACTTTCCGTGTGCCCCGTTCACTCCGTGTCCCCCGTTCACTCTGTGTGCCTGGTTCACTTTGCGTATGCCCCGTTCACTATCCATGTGCCCTTTCTCTTTCTGTGTGCCACGTTCACTCCGTGTGCCCCGTTTACGTTCCGTGTGCCCTGTTCACTTTCCGTGTGCCCTGTTCACTTTCCGTGTGCCCCGTTCACTTTCCGTGTGCCCTGTTCACTCCGTGTGCCCCGTTCCCTCTGTGTGCCCCGTTCACTTTCCGTGTGCCTTGTTCAATCCGTGTGCCCCGTTCTCTCTGTGTGTCCGGTTCACTTTGCGTGTGAACGGTTCAATCCATGTGCTTAGTTCACTCTCCGTGTACCCCGTTCAATTTCCGTGTCATCCGTTCACTTTCCGTGTGCCCTGTTCACTTTCTGTGTGCCCTGTTCACTCCATGTGCCCCGTTTACTTTGCGTGTGCCTGTTTTAAAAAATTCTCAAGGTCAAGGACCAGGCTCGCAGGAAAGTCGTCTGACACAGAACAAACAGCCAAGAGGCGAGTCTGCTAGAATATAAGTGTTTTATTCCCCGCAGCGTCGCCACAACCAGGTCTCGTACTTACAACGGGTCTGGTTTATACTCACTCTACGTGTTACCGGAACTGGGAGCCGTCAGTTCTCGTAGAGCGGTTGCCAACAACCCACGCTCGGCGGTTAAACGCAACCCCGGAGCAGACTCACCGAACTGGAGACTTTTCCAGCTGATATACTCTTTTCCAGATATAAACATTCATGTGAACAGCAGAGCAAGGCTAAAAAACACATTCCATTCTGGTTACATACAGATAAGAAGATTCACACGGGGAGGTGTGTAATAAGATTCACACGGGACTAAGCAACACCTCCATTCCGGTTAGATTCACACATGTATTGGGACATAATTTTACACCACAGTGCCCCGTTCACGTTCCGTGTGCCCTGTTCACTCCATGTGCCCCGTTCATTTTCCGTGTGCCCTGTTTTCTCCGTGTGCCCCGTTCACTTTCTGTGTGCCCTGTTCGCTCCATGTGCCCCGTTCACTTTCCGTGTGCCCCGTTCACGTCCGTGTGCCCTGTTCATTTTCCGTGTGCCCCATTCACTTTGCGTGTGCCCTGTTCACTTTCCGTGTGCCCCGTTCACTCCGTGTGTCCCATTCACTTTGCGTGTGCCCCGGTCACTTTGCGTGTGCCCCATTCACGTTCCGTGTGCCCTGTTCACTTTCCGTGTGCCCCGTTCACTCCGTGTGCCCTGTTCACTTTCCATGTGCCCCGTTCAATCCGTGTGCCCCGTTCAATCCGTGTGCCCGGTTCATTTTGCGTGTGAATGGTTCAATCCATGTGCTCCGTTCACTTTCCGTGTGCCCTGTTCACTCTGTGTGCCCCGTTCACTTTCCGTGTGCCCGGTTCACTTTGCGAGTGCCCCGTTCAGTCCGTGTATCCTGTTCACTTTGCGTGTGCCCCATTCACTTTGCGTGTGCCCTGTTCATGTTCCGTGTGCCTCATTCACTTTGCGTGTGCCCCGTTCACTTTCCGTGTTTCCTGTTCACTTTCCGTGTGCTCTGTTCACTTTCCGTGTGCCTGGTTCACTTTCCGTGTGCCCCGTTCGCTTTCCGTGTGCCCCGTTCGCTTTCTGTGTGCCCTGTTCACTCCATGTGCCCCGTTCACTTTCCGTGTGCCCCGTTCACGTTCCGTGTGCCCTGTTCACTTTCCGTGTGCCCCATTCACTTTGCGTTTGCCCTGTTCACTTTCCGTGTGCCCCGTTCACTTTGCGTGTGCCCGGTTCACTTTGCATGTGCCCCGTTCAGTCCCTGTGTCCTGTTCAATTTACGTGTGCCCCATTCACTTTCCGTGTGCCCTGTTCATGTTCCGTGTGCCTCATTCACTTTGCGTGTGCCCCGTTCACTTTCCGTGTTTCCTGTTCACTTTCCGTGTGCCTGGTTCACTTTCCGTGTTTCCTGTTCACTTTCCGTGTGCCCTGTTCACTTTCCATGTGCCCCGTTCACGTTCCGTGTGCCCTGTTCACTCCATGTGCCCCGTTCACTTTCCATGTGCCCCGTTCACGTTCCGTGTGCCCCGTTCACGTTCCGTGTGCCCTGTTCACTCCATGTGCCCCGTTCACTTTCCATGTGCCGAGTTCACTTTCCGTGTGCCCTGTTCACTTTCCGTGTGTCCCGTTCACTTTCCGTGTGCCCCGTTCAATCCGTGTGCCCCGTTCTCTCTGTGTGCCCGGTTCACTTTGCGTGTGAACGGTTCAATCCATGTGCTCTGTTCACTTTCCGTGTGCCCCGTTCACGTTCCGTGTGCCCTGTTCATTTTCCGTGTGCCCCATTCACTTTGTGTGTGCCCTGTTCACTTTCCGTGTGCCCCGTTCACTCCGTGTGCCCCGTTCACTTTGCGTGTGCCCCGGTCACTTTGCGTGTGCCCCGTTCACTTTCTGTGTGCCCTGTTCACTTTCCGTATGCCCCGTTCACTTTCCGTGTGCCCCGTTCACTTCATGTGCCCTGTTCACTTTCCGTGTGCCCCGTTCAATCCGTGTGCCCCGTTCTCTCTGTGTGCCCGGTTCACTTTGCGTGTGAATGGTTCAATCCATGTGCTCCGTTCACTTTCCGTGTGCCCCGTTCACGTTCCGTGTGCCCTGTTCACTTTCCGTGTGCCCCATTCACTTTGCGTTTGCCCTGTTCACTTTCCGTGTGCCCCGTTCACTTTCCGTGTGCCCAGTTCACTTTGCGTGTGCCCCGTTCAGTCCCTGTGTCCTGTTCACTCTGTGTGCCCCGTTCACTTTCCGTGTGCCCGGTTCACTTTGCGAGTGCCCCGTTCAGTCCATGTATCCTGTTCACTTTGCGTGTGCCCCATTCACTTTGCGTGTGCCCTGTTCATGTTCCGTGTGCCTCATTCACTTTGCGTGTGCCCCGTTCACTTTCCGTGTTTCCTGTTCACTTTCCGTGTGCTCTGTTCACTTTCCGTGTGCCTGGTTCACTTTCCGTGTGCCCCGTTCACTTTCCATGTGCCCCGTTCGCTTTCCGTGTGCCCCGTTCACTTTCTGTGTGCCCCGTTCACTTTCCGTGTGCCCGGTTCACTTTGCGAGTGCCCCGTTCAGTCCGTGTATCCTGTTCACTTTGCGTGTGCCCCATTCACTTTGCGTGTGCCCTGATCATGTTCCGTGTGCCTCATTCACTTTGCGTGTGCCCCGTTCACTTTCCGTGTTTCCTGTTCACTTTCCGTGTGCTCTGTTCACTTTCCGTGTGCCTGGTTCACTTTCCGTGTGCCCCGTTCACTTTCTGTGTGCCCTGTTCACTCCATGTGCCCCGTTCACTTTCCGTTTGCCCCGTTCACGTTCCGTGTGCCCAGTTCACTTTCCGTGTGCCCCATTCACTTTGCGTTTGCCCTGTTCACTTTCCGTGTGCCCCGTTCACTTTCCGTGTGCCCGGTTCACTTTGCGTGTGCCCCGTTCAGTCCCTGTGTCCTGTTCACTTTCCATGTGCCCCGTTCACTTTCCGTGTGCCCCGTTCACTTTCTGTGTGCCCTGTTCACTCCGTGTGCCCCGTTCACTTTCCGTGTGCCACGTTTACTTTCTATGTGCCCCGTTCACTTTCCGTGTGCCACGTTTACTTTCTGTGTGCCCTGTTCACTCCATGTGCCGAGTTCACTTTCCGTGTGCCCTGTTCACTTTCCGTGTGTCCCGTTCACTTTCCGTGTGCCCCGTTCAATCCGTGTGCCCCGTTCTCTCTGTGTGCCCGGTTCACTTTGCGTGTGAACGGTTCAATCCATGTGCTCCGTTCACTTTCCGTGTGCCCTGTTCACGTTCCGTGTGCCCTGTTCATTTTCCGTGTGCCCCATTCACTTTGTGTGTGCCCCGGTCACTTTCCATGTGCCCTGTTCACTCCGTGTGCCCCGTTCACTTTGCCTGTGCCCCGTTCACTTTCCGTGTGCCCCGTTCACTTTCCATGTGCCCCGTTTACTCCGTGTGCCCTGTTCACTTTCCGTGTGCCGCATTCTCTCTGTGTGCCCCGTTCACTTTGCGTGTGCCCCGTTCACTTTCCGTGTGCCCTGTTCACTTTTCATGTGCCGCATTCTCTCTGTGTGCCCCGTTCACTTTCCGTGTGCCCCGTTCAATCCGTGTGCCCCGTTCTCTCTGTGTGCCCGGTTCACTTTGCGTGTGAATGGTTCAATCCATGTGCTCCGTTCACTTTCCGTGTGCCCCGTTCACTTTCCGTGTGCCCTGTTCACTTTCCGTGTGCCCCATTCACTTTGCGTTTGCTCCGTTCACTTTCCGTGTTTCCTGTTCACTTTCCGTGTGCTCTGTTCACTTTCCGTGTGCCCCATTCACTTTCCGTGTGCCCTGTTCACTTTCCGTGTGCCCCGTTCACTCCGTGTGCCCCGTTCACTCTGTGTGCCCGGTTCACTTTGCGTGTGAATGGTTCAATCCATGTGCTCCGTTCACTTTCCGTGTGCCCCTTTCACGTTCCGTGTGCTCTGTTCACTTTCCGTGTGCCTGGTTCACTTTCCGTGTGCACCGTTCACTTTCCATGTGCCCCGTTCGCTTTCCGTGTGCCCCGTTCACTTTCTATGTGCCCCGTTCACTTTCCGTGTGCCCGGTTCACTTTGCGAGTGCCCCGTTCAGTCCGTGTATCCTGTTCACTTTGCGTGTGCCCCATTCACTTTGCGTGTGCCCTGATCATGTTCCGTGTGCCTCATTCACTTTGCGTGTGCCCCGTTCACTTTCCGTGTTTCCTGTTCACTTTCCGTGTGCTCTGTTCACTTTCCGTGTGCCTGGTTCACTTTCCATGTGCCCCGTTCACTTTCTGTGTGCCCTGTTCACTCCATGTGCCCCGTTCACTTTCCGTTTGCCCCGTTCACGTTCCGTGTGCCCAGTTCACTTTCCGTGTGCCCCATTCACTTTGCGTTTGCCCTGTTCACTTTCCGTGTGCCCCGTTCACTTTCCGTGTGCCCGGTTCACTTTGCGTGTGCCCCGTTCAGTCCCTGTGTCCTGTTCACTTTCCATGTGCCCCGTTCACTTTCCGTGTGCCCCGTTCACTTTCTGTGTGCCCTGTTCACTCCGTGTGCCCCGTTCACTTTCCGTGTGCCACGTTTACTTTCTATGTGCCCCGTTCACTCCATGTGCCGAGTTCACTTTCCGTGTGCCCTGTTCACTTTCCGTGTGTCCCGTTCACTTTCCGTGTGCCCCGTTCACTTTGCGTGTGCCCCGTTCACTTTCCGTGTTTCCTGTTCACTTTCCGTGTGCCTGGTTCACTTTCCGTGTGCCTGGTTCACTTTCCGTGTGCCCCGTTTACTTTCCGTGTGCTCTGTTCACTTTCCATGTGCCTGGTTCACTTTCCGTGTGCCCCATTCACATTGCGTTTGCTCCGTTCACTTTCCGTGTGCCCCGTTCACTTTCCGTGTGCCCCGTTCACTTTGCGTGTGCCCAGTTCACTTTCCGTGTTTCCTGTTCACTTTCCGTGTGCTCTGTTCACTTTCCGTGTGCCCCGTTCACTTTGCGTGTGCCCAGTTCACTTTCCGTGTTTCCTGTTCACTTTCCGTGTGCCTGGTTCACTTTCCGTGTGCCCCGTTCACTTTCCATGTGCCTGGTTCACTTTCCGTGTGCCACGTCCTCTTTCCGTGTGCCCCGTTCACTCCGTGTGCCCCGTTTACTTTCCGTGTGCCCTGTTCACTTTCCATGTGCCCCGTTCACTCCGTGTGCCACGTCCTCTTTCCGTGTGCCCCGTTCACTCCGTGTGCCCCATTCACTTTCCGTGTGCCCTGTTCACTTTCCGTGTGCCCTGTTCACTTTGCGTGTGCCCCATTCACTTTCCGTGTGCCCTGTTCACTTTCTGTGTGCCCTGTTCACTCCGTGTGCCCTGTTTACTTTCCATGTGCCCCGTTCACTTTGCGTGTGCCCCATTCACTTTCCGTGTGCCCTGTTCACTTTCTGTGTGCCCTGTTCACTCCGTGTGCCCTGTTCACTCCGTGTGCCCTGTTCACTTTCCGTGTGCCCCGTTCACTTTCCGTCTGCCCTGTTCACTCTGTGTGCCCCGGTCACTTTGCGTGTGAACCATTCAATCCATGTGCCCTGTTCACTTTCCGTGTGCCCTGTTCATGTTCCGTGTGCCCTGTTCACTCCGTGTGCCCCGGTCACTTTGCGTGTGCCCCGGTCACTTTGCGTGTGCCCCGTTCACTCCGTGTGCCCCATTCACTCCGTGTGCCCCGTTCACTCCGTGTACCCTATTCACTCCCCATAAACCCATTCACTGTTTCAACATAGAACAATACAGCGCAGAACTGGCCCTTCGTCCCTCGATGTTGCGCCGACCTGTGAACTATTCTCAGCTCGTCCCCCAACACTATCCCATCATCATCCATGTGCTTATCTAAGGATTGTTTAAATCTCCCTAATGTGGCTGAGTTAACTACATTAGCAGGTAGGGCATTCCACGCCCTTACCACTCTCTGAGTAAGGAACCTGCCTCTGACATCTGTCAGGCATGGAGGAAGTGGTTGAGTGAGGGAGCTGTGGTTTACTAAAGTTAAATCTCTGTCCATGAGAAGTCATTGGCAAATAGGATCAGGGAAAATAAATGTGAGGTGACGCGCTTTGGGAAGAATAACAGGAAGGCAGAGTACTGGGTCGATGGAAAGATTCTTGGTAGTGTGGATGTGCAGAGGGATCTTGGAGTCCCATGTACATAGATCCCTGAAAGTTGCCACCCAGGTGGATAGTGCTGTTAAGAAGGCATACGGTGTGTTAGCTTTCATTGGTAGGATTGAGTTCTGGAGTCATGATGTTATGCTGCAACTATACAAAACGTTAGTGCGGCCTCACTTGGAATATTGTGTACAGTTCTGGTCCCCATATTTTGGGAAGGATGTGGAAGCATTGGAAAAGGTGCAGAGGAAATTTACTAGGATGTTGCCTGGTCTGGAGGGAAGGTCTTATGAGGAAAGGCTGAGGGACTTGGGTGTGTTCTCATTGGAAAGAAGAAGGCTAAGGGGGGATTTGATAGAGACATACAAGATGGTCAGAGGATTAGATAGGGTAGACAGTGAAAGACTTTTTCCTACGATGATGACATCAGCTTGTACGAGGGGACATAACTACAAATTGAGGGGTGAGAGATTTAAGACAGATGTCAGAGGCAGGTTCTTTACTCAGAGTATTTGGGGGGTGGAACGTACTGCCTGCAACAGTGGTAGACTTGCCAACATTAAGGACATTTAAATGGTCATTGGATAAATATATGGATGAGAATGGAATAGTGTAGGTTAGATAGGCTTCAGATTGTTTTCACAGGTCGGAGCAACATCGAGGGCCGAAGGATCTGTACCACTCTGGAATGTTCTATGTTCACTCCCCATGTGTCCTGTTCACTGTCACAGTGTCCCACAAACATTATTTTAAATGTGAAAATGTAAGAATTGTTGGCTTTTGAATTCAGGAATTAATGAAAGAGCTGCGAGGGAAAAGGGCAGTTTATGAAGTGACATTGAGAATCGGGAAGGCGCTAATGGACAAAGCAGAACATCCAGGCGACCGGGAAGATCTGCAGGAGCAGGTGACAGACCTGAGTGAACACTGGAACAGCCTGAATGGAAAATCTCTGTGCAGGTATTGATTCACATTCAGGGATCTGTGGATAAACACTCCAAGATCCCTCTGAGCTTCCGAGTACCCTGACATTGAATATTCCCTCATCTTCTTTCAAAGTGCATCACTTCACATTTATCAAGCTCAAATTCCATCTGCCACTGATCTATCCACCTGACCAACTGGGTCATACTGTTCTGTAACCAAAGACCTTCCTACTCACTGACATCCACCAGACCAATCTTTCCATCATCAACATTTCATCCACATCATTTATATAAATCACAAACAACAAGGGACCCAGTGGTGGGGACCTCAGTGAACCCTGGAACGCAGCACTGCACACTGTCTGCCATTTGGTCAACGACCCATTTAGTCCACCTTGGTTTCCCGTCTGCCAATCAGTTTCTCTGTTTGAATCCATCCACTTATTTCTTTCGCATTACATAGTACCTGGTTTAGGACTGCATGTTCTCCACTTGGTTCCTCAATGAATTGGTCCAGAAAACGAAGCCATACACAGAAATTTACCAAAGATCCTCAGGCAGCACCTTCCAAACCCACGACCACTTCCATCTAGAAGGGCAAGGGCAGCAGATACATGGGAACACCACCCCCTGCAAGTGCCCCTCCAAGCCACTCACTATCCTAACTTGGAAACATATCACCATTCCTTCATTGTCACCAGGTCTGAGAATTCCCTCCTAATGGCATTGTGGGTCAACTCAAGGAGGTGAACTGCAGCGGGTCAGGAAGGCAGCTCACCCCCACCCTCACAAGGGGCAATTAGGGACGGGTAATAAATACCGGCCCAACCAGTGACACCCACATCCCATGTGCGAATGAGAAAAAAAAATCACTTTGGACATTACTGTGGTCATCATTCCCTGAAACCCAGACAAATGGCACTGCATATTCTCCATGAACAGACATTTGTTACACACAAAGAAATGAAGCTATCTTAACATGAAATACAGAGATTTTGAATCGGTCTGCAAAACAGAACTTCAGACTATTCCCCACCATTTTACAGTGATGTGAACCAAAGAATTAATCCCTTATCCTGAGTCTTTAATTTTGGTGTAACCGATTCTTCCTGTATCGTTCCTGAAAACAATGTGGGCGGTACAGTGGCTCATTGGTTAGCACTGCTGCCTCACAGCACCAGGGACCTGGGTTCGATACTAGCCTCGGGCGACTCTCTGTGTGGAGTTTGCACATTCTCCCCATGTCTGCGTGGGTTTCCTCCAGGTGCTCCGGTTTCCTCCCAAAGTCCAAAGATGTGCAGGTTAGGTGAACTGGCCATGCTAAATTGCCCGTAGTGTTCAGAGATGTGCAGGCTGGGTGGGTTATGGTAATAGGGTAGAAGAATGTGCAGGCTGGGTGGGTTACTCTTCGGAGGGTCGGTGTGGACTTGTTGGGCCAAATGGCCTGTTTGCACACTGTAGAGATTCGATGATAAAACTATGATGTACTCTTCCATATACATGAGCAAAGCTGAGATCCTTCATTGTCTCAGATTAATAACCTACAGACTGTAAGGCAAACCCTCATGTCCGTCTGAGCTTACTCAGCCCCTTAACTGCTTTGAAAAAAAAATCTCTTCTCTCAATGAGACACCATTCTTACTTTTGAGCTCAATCAGATTTCCTCCTGACCCTCTAAAATCACTCAACCTCAAGAATTTCAAACATCTAGATTATTGTAAATGACAAAAAACAGCCAGTGACCCCTCTCCTGTTCGAGGCCACCTCAGGAAAAGCAATTTTCCGCACACCCTCCAGGAGTCCCGCAGTCTCTCAAACAGCGGAATAGGTTCCTGGGCAGTAAATGCTGGCCCAGCCAATGATGCTGGTGTCCCACGTGGCAATAAAATAAACATTACTAATGAGAGGGACTTTCTTGTTTGAACGTCCTGTATCCTTGTTGGAAATACTGTGTCATTTTCTTTTGTGCTGATAATGATTTCAATTCTCTTGGTTCAGGGATAAATGTTGTCTTCAGTGCCCCTCAACAGGCACCACAAGATCTCCAACACTGCCTTACATTGACCCTCCGACAATGCAGCACTCCCTCAGCACTGACCCTGCAACAGTGTAACGCTTGCTCAACACTGACCCTCTGACAGTGCAGCGCTCCCTCTACACTGACCCTCCGACAGTGCCCACTCCCTCAGCACTGACCCTCCGACAGTGCGGTACTCCCTCAGCACTGACCCTCCCATAGTGCAGCGCTCCCTCTGCACTGACCCTCTGACAGTGCCCACTCCGTCTGCACTGACCCTCCCATAGTGCGGCACTCCCTCAGCATTGACCCTCCGACAGTGCCCACTCCGTCTGCACTGACCCTTCCATAGTGCGGCACTCCCTCAGCACTGACCCTCTGACAGTGCAGCGCTCCCTCAGCACTGACCCTCCGATAGTGCAGCACTCCCTCAGCACTGACCCTCCGACAGTGCAGCGCTCCCTCAGCACTGACCCTCCGATAGTGCAGCACTCCCTCAGCACTGACCCTCCGACAGTGCGGCACTCCATCAGCACTGACCCTCTGACAGTGCAGCGCTCCCTCAGCACTGACCCTCCGATAGTGCAGCACTCCCTCAGCACTGACCCTCCGACAGTGCGGCACTCCATCAGCACTGACCCTCCGACAGTGCGGCGCTCCCTCAGCACGGACCCTCCGACAGTGCAGCGCTCCCTCAGCACTGACCCTCTGACAGTGCAGCGCTCCCTCAGCACTGACCCTCTGACAGTGCAGCGCTCCCTCAGCACTGACCCTCCGACAGTGTGGTGCTCCCTCAGCACTGACCCTCTGACAGTGCAGTGCTCCCTCAGCACTGACCCTCTGACAGTGCGGCACTCCCTCAGCACTGACCCTCCGACAGTGCAGCGCTCCCTCAGCACTGACCCTCCGACAGTGCAGCGCTCCCTCAGCACTGACCCTTCGACAGTGCAGCGCTCCCTCTACACTGACCCTCTGACAGTGCAGCGCTCCCTCAGCACTGACCCTCCGACAGTGTGGTGCTCCCTCAGCACTGACCCTCCAATAGTGCAGCGCTCCCTCAGCACTGACCCTCCGACAGTGTGGTGCTCCCTCAGCACTGACCCTCCAATAGTGCAGCGCTCCCTCAGCACTGACCCTCTGACAGTGCAGCGCTCCCTCAGCACTGACCCTCCGACAGTGTGGTGCTCCCTCAGCACTGACCCTCCAATAGTGCAGCGCTCCCTCAGCACTGACCCTCTGACAGTGCAGCGCTCCCTCAGCACTGACCCTGTAGCTGGTTGTTTCCATTGATTATTGACGGGTATTATCTGGTTTTACAGGCAGTCCATGATTGAAGAAGTTTTATTGTCTTCGGGTAGATTGAGTGAATCTCTGCAGGTGGTGTTGGACTGGTTGTACAGGGCAGAGGTCACACTGAATGAGCAAGCCCGAGTAAGTGGTGACGTCCAATCTGTGAAAACGTTCATTGAGAACCACAAGGTAACTGTTCATGTTCTTATTGTGTATCCATCACTTCATGTATCTGCTGTTTCCATCCTGTCCCTACACACTGTTAGTCAATGGAGCTCACTGTCCAAGCTCAGAGACACTGTGGGCTTGGCAATTCCATGGGGAAGATCCATCACAAATTTAAATCTCCCAAAAACAGCTCTGGTGAATTCCCCCATCCGAGGGTAGGTCCGATCAAGGACAGTAGTGGGAGACTGTGTATTGAGTCGGAAGAGATAGGAGAGGTCTTGAACAAGTACTTCTCTTCAGTATTTACGAACGAGAGGGACCGTATTGTAGAAGAGGAGAGTGTGAAATGGACTGGTAAGCTAGAAGAGATACCTGTTAGGAAGGAAGATGTGTTGGACATTTTGAACAACTTGAGGATAGACAAGTCCCCGGGGCCTGACGGGATATATCCTAGGATTATGTGGGAAGCAAGAGAGGAAATTGCAGTACCGTTGGCAATGATCTTCTCGTCTTCACTGGCAACGGGGGTGGTACCAGGGGACTGGAGAGTAGCGAATGTTGTGCCCCTGTTCAAAAAAGGGAATAGGGATAACCCCGGGAATTACAGGCCTGTTAGTCTTACTTCTGTGGTAGGCAAAGTAATGGAAAGGGTACTGAGGGATAGGATTTATGAGTATCTGGAAAGACACTGCTTGATTAGGGACAGCCAGCACGGATTTGTGAAGGGTAGGTCTTGCCTTACAAGTCTTATTGAATTCTTCGAGGAGGTGACCAAGCATGTGGATGAGGGAAGAGCAGTGGATGTAGTGTACATGGATTTTAGTAAGGCATTTGATAAGGTTCCCCATGGTAGGCTTATGCGGAAAGTCAGGAGGCATGGGATAGAGGGAAATTTGGCCAATTGGATAGAAAACTGGCTAACCGGTCGAAGGCAGAGAGTGGTGGTAGATGGTAAATATTCAGCCTGGAGCCCAGTTACAAGTGGAGTTCCGCAGGGATCAGTTCTGGGTCCTCTGCTGTTTGTAATTTTTATTAATGACTTAGATGAGGGAGTCGAAGGGTGGGTCAGTAAATTTGCAAATGATACGAAGATTAGTGGAGTTGTGGACAGTGAGGAGGGCTGTTGTCGGCTGCAGAGGGACTTAGATATGATGCAGAGCTGGGCTGAGGAGTGGCAGATGGAGTTCAACCCTGCCAAGTGTGAGGTTGTCCATTTTGGAAGAACAAATAAGAATGCGGAATACAGGGTTAATGGTAGGGTTCTTAGTCAGGTGGAGGAACAGAGGGATCTTGGCGTCTATGTACATAGATCTTTGAAGGTTGCCACTCAGGTGGATAGAGTTTGTAAGAAGGCCTATGGAGTATTATCGTTCATTAGCAGAGGGATTGAATTCAAGAGTCGTGAAGTGATGTTGCAGCTGTACAGGACTTTGGTTAGGCCACAGTTGGAGTACTGTGTGCAGTTCTGGTCGCCTCACTTTAGGAAAGATGTGGAAGCTTTGGAGAGGGTGCAGAGAAGATTTACCAGGATGTTGCCTGGAATGGAGAGGAAGTCGTACGAGGATAGGTTGAGAGTTCTCGGCCTTTTCTCGTTGGAACGGCGAAGGATGAGGGGTGACTTGATAGAGGTTTATAAGATGATCAGAGGAATAGATAGAGTAGACAGTCAGAAACTTTTTCCCCGGGTACAACAGAGTGTTACAAGGGGACATAAATTTAAGGTGAAGGGTGGAAGGTATAGGGGAGATGTCAGGGGTGGGTTCTTTACCCAGAGAGTGGTGGGGGCATGGAATGCGCTGCCCGTGGGAGTGGTAGAGTCGGAATCATTGGCGACCTTTAAGCGGCATTTGGATAGGTACATGGATGGGTACTTAATCTAGGTTAGAAGTTCGGCACAACATCGTGGGCCGAAGGGCCTGTTCTGTGCTGTATTGTTCTATGTTCTATGTTCTATGTTCTAATCTCTGACTCCTGCAAACAGTTTCCCTGAACTGGGCTTTTATATATTAGATTACTTACAGTGTGGAAACAGGCCCTTCGGCCCAATAAGTCCATACCGACCGACCGAAGCGCAACCCACCCATACCCCTACATTTACCCCTTACCTAACACTACGGGCAATTTAGCATGGCCAATTCACCTGACCTGCACATCTTTGTGACTGTGGGAGGAAACCGGAGCGCCCGGAGGAAACCCACGCAGACACGGGGAGAACGTGCAAACTCCACACAGTCAGTCGCCTGAGGCGGGAATTGAACCCTGGTCTCTGGTGCTGTGAGGCAGCAGTGCTAACCACTGTGCCACCGTGCCGCCCATATATTCTTAAGAAGGCACTCATTGCCTGAATTTATCATCCAGATACACATCATACCCCCTCCCCCACCCTAAATACCTGACCCCTTTCGCAACTTCTCCTCCCAAACACCCAGCCAATCTCCCACCTCCCTCAACCCCTCCTTCAACTCACCCTCCAACACATTTGCTCCCTCTCCATGCCGAAGAACTGATCAACAAACCTCCCCACGTCTGTCCACAGTTAATTCATAGAACAGAGCAATACAGCGCAGCACAGGCCCTTCTGCCCTCAATGTTGCGCTCATCTATGGAACCATTCTGAAGAGGAGAAAGTGAGGTCTGCAGATGCTGGAGATCAAAGTTGAAACTTTATTGCTGGAACAGCACAGCAGGTCAGGCAGCATCCAGGGAACAGGAGATTTGACGTTTCGGGCACAGGCCCTTCTTCAGGAATCATTCTGAAGCCCACCTAACTTATATTATTCCATTTTCATCCATATGTTTATCCAATGATCATTTAAAAGCCCTTAAAGTTAGCAAGTCTATTACTGTTGCAGGCAGTGCGTTTCACGTCCCTCCTCCTCTGAGTAAAGAAACTACCTCTGACATCTGTCCTATATCTATCACCCCTCAATTTAAAGCTATGATCCCTCGTGCTCGCCGTCACCATACTTGGTAAAAGGCTCTCCCTGTTCACCCTATCTGACACTCTGATTATCTTATATGTCTCTATTAAGTCACCTCTCAACCTTCTTCTCACTAATGAAAACAGTCTCAGTTCCCTCAGCCTTTCCTCATAAGACCCTGCATTCATACCAGGCAACATTCTCGTAAATCCCCTCTGAACCCTTTCCGAAGCTTCCACATCCTTCCTATAAGACAGTGACCAGAACTGTATGCAATACTCTAAATGTGGCCGCACCAGAGTTTTGTACAGCTGCAACATGACCTCATGGCTCCGAAACTCAATCCCACTACCAATAAACACCAACACACCATATGCCTTCTTTTGCCCTATCAAACTAGGTCACAACTTTCAGGGATTTACACACCTGGACACTGAGATCTCTCTGCTCATCTACACTGCCAAGAATTTTACCATTAGCCCAGTACTCTGCATTCCTGTTACTTCTTCCAAAGTGAACTACCTCACACTTTACCACATTAAACTCTATTTACCATGTCTCAGCCCAGTTCTGCAGCTTATCTATGTCCCTCTATAACCTGTAACATCCTTCAGCACTACCCAACTCTGCTGACCCTACTGTCATTTGCAAATTTACTAATCAACTCCTCGCCAGAGTAGCTGCAGTCTCATTCAAATACACACGACTGCTCACCATGTTGTGTTGGTGGAATCCTTCCACTATGACACTGCCATTCCTTCAGTGTCGCTGGGTCAAAATCCTGGAATTCCCTCCTTAATGACATTGTGGATCTACCCACAGCACATGGACTGCAGTGGTTCAAGAAGGCAGCTCACCCCCACCTTGTCAAGGGGCAACTAGGGACAGGCTATAAATGCATGTCCCAGAAATAATAAAAAAAAAGTTTCCCTGTGCCATTGACTTATTCTTGAAGGCAGAATTTTGTCTTAAAACCTGTTAAAAACGATGAGCATTGTAAGCTGCCAATAGATGCCAAGTGGAAGCCTCCAGGAATCATCAGGCCTGAGCAACATTGCCACTTCATTTCTTTGTCTGAAATCACTGTCAGAATTTCAAAATGTCAGCTGCTGTTTCACAAAGTCCCCGACTCCCAGAGTCAATAATCACTTCAGTCAAAGCCACTCGAGTCATTTAGGAACTGGACTTTTTATCTATTTCTGTTGTACTTTCTATCATACTTTTAGCTCATGGTCAGATGAGTGCTGTGAATATTAAGACTTACTTCTGGTTGATAAACAGCTAAAGTTTCAGATTCAGTTCTGTCTGGGTCCATCTGCAGGTCTTTCAGAAGGAGTTGGGCAAACGGGCCAGTTGTGTGAGGGCTCTGAAACGTACCTTCAGGGAGCTGAACAAAAACACAGGTGTCAACTGTGTCTGGCTGAAAGCTCAGATGGAGGAACTGAATAAACAGTGGGAGCACGTGTGCAACATTTCCGTCTTGAAGCAGTCTCTGCTTGAAGCTGCACTGTGTCAGGTAGGAACCTGGTGTCAACCATCACCTTATCACATTGTCAACAAGTGTAACCCTGAGGAGCTCATGCTCTTGTGCGTGATGGTGACTGAGCGGCTCATTGTTGAGCAACAATATATATCAGATGCCTTAAGGGACTGGAATTCTGCTGTAGTCTTTTTTGTACCTCAGTCTGCTTTAGGCCTGATTGGAGTCAGGGATATTCAGACCTGATTTATCTGCTCCTTCATGTTATCTCATGCTGTTTGATATTATCGATCTGCTTCTTGCAGTATTCCTCGATGTGACATATTCACAATGCAGTGACAAATCTGTCTACTTTCAAAGGGCCTAGTACTGGAGGGAACGGTGAATTGTTCACTTGTTTGTATCTCATGGTTTGGAAACATAGAAAATTGGTGCAGGAAGAGGCCAATCAGCCCTTTGAGCCTGTACCACCATTCAATATGATCACGGCTGATCATGCAGTCTCAGTATCCCATTCCCATCCTCTCCCCATACCCCTTTAGCCACAAGGACCACGTCCAGCTCCCTCTTGAATACATCGAATGAACTGGCCCCAACAGCTTCCTCTGTGAGAGAATTCTACAGGTTCCCAACTCTCTGGGTGAAGAAATTCTTCCTCATCTCAGTCCTAAATGGCTTACCCCTTATTCTTAGACTGTGACCCCTTGTTCTGAACCTCCCCAACATCAAGAACATTCTTCTCACATCTAGCCTGGACAGTCCCATCACAATTTTATGTTTCTCCCTCGCTCTTCTACATTCCTGTGAGTAGGAGCCCAATCTATCCAGTTTTTCCTCATATGTCAGTCCTACCATCCCAGGAATCAGTCTGGTGAACCTTCACTGAACTCTCTCAATAGCAAGAACGTCCTTCCTCAGACTAGGAGATCAAAACTGTACACAATACTCAAGGTGTGGCCTCACCAAGGCCCTGTGTAACTGCAGCAAGACATCCCTACTCCGATACTCCAATCGTCTCGCTGTGATGGAGAACATGCCATTAGCCTTCCTCGCTGCCCGCTGCACCCCCATACCAACCTTCAGCAACTGTTCCACCATGACACACAGGTCTCATTGCACCTCACCTTTTCCTAAACTGCCACCATTCAGATCATAATCTGCCTTCCTGTTTTGTGACCAAAGTAGATAGTGAGGCTCTTTTCAGTCATGGCTGACCATGGGTTGTATCCTCATTGTTCTAGCTTTCTGCTTCCCTGAAGCAACGTCGCTTGTGACTGAAGAGTCCAATGCTGTAGTGACAATACATAGTGTGATTAAAGCCAGTGAGCATGGCTTTGTGAGGGGTAGGTCATGCCTCACAAATCTTATTGAGTTCTTTGAGGAGGTGTCAAGACAGGTCAAAGATGGTCGAGCAGTGGATGTGGTGTATATAGACTTCAGCGCTGAAAATGTGTTGCTGGAAAAGCGCAGCAGGTCAGGCAGCATCCAGGGAACAGGAGAATCGACGTTTCGGGCATAAGCCCTTCTTCAGGAATGAGGAAAGTTCACCTGCACCTCCACACACATCATCTATTGCATCCTCTGCACCCGATGTGGCCTCCTCTATATTAGGGAGACAGGCCGGCTACTTGCGGAGCATTCCAGAGAACACCTCTGGGACACCCGGACCAACCAACCCAACCACCCTGTGGCTCAACATTTCAGTTCCCCCTCCCACTCCACCAAGGATATGCAGGTCTTTGGACTCCTCCATCGCCAGACCACAACAACACGACGGTTGGAGGAAGAACGCCTCATCTTCCGCCTAGGAACCCTCCAACCATAAGGGATGAACTCAGATTTCAACAGTTTCCTCATTTCCCCTCCCCCCACCTTGTCTCAGTCTAATCCATCGAATTCAGCACCGCCTTCCTAACCTGCAATCTTCTTCCCGACCTCTCCGCCCCCACCCCAGTCTGACCTATCACCCTCACCTTGATCTCTTTCCACCTATCACATTTCCGACGCCCCTCCCCCAAGTCCCTCCTCCCTACCTTTTATCTTAGCCTGCTGGACAAACTTTCCTCATTCCTGAAGAAGGGCTTATGCCCGAAACGTCGATTCTCCTGTTCCCTGGATGCTGCCTGACCTGCTGCGCTTTTCCAGCAACACATTTTCAGCTCTGATCTCCAGCATCTGCAGACCTCACTTTCTCCTCTATATAGACTTCAGCAAGGCATTTGATAAGGTTCACAATATACATGAATGACTTGGTAGGCTCATTCATAAAGTCAGGAAGTATGGGATACAGGGAGATTTAGCTATCTGGATTCAGAATTGGCTGGCTGACAGAAGGCAGAGAGTGGTTGTAGATGGAATGTATTCTGCCTGGAGGTCAGTGTTGAGTGGGGTCCCGCAGGGTTCTGTTCTTGGGCCTCTGCTCTTTGTAGTTTTTATAAATGACTTGTTTGAGGAGGTTGAGGGGTGGGTTAGTAAATTTGCAGATGACACTAAGGTTGGAGGTGTCGTCGATAGTATAGAGGGCTACTGCAGGCTGCAGCGAGACATAGACGGGATGCAGAGCTGGGCTGAGAAATGGCAGATGGAGTTCAACCTGGACAAATGTGAAGTGATGCATTTTGGAAGGTCGAACTCGAATGCTGAATATAGGATTAAAGACAGGATTCTTGACAGTGTGGAAAAACAGAGGGATCTGGGTGTGCAAGTACATAGATCCCTCAAAGTTGCCACCCAAGTGGATAGAGTTGTTAAGAAAGCATTTGGTGTTTTGGCTTTCATTAACAGGGGGATTGAGTTCAAGAGCCGCGAAGTTTTGCTACAGCTCTACAAGTCCCTGGTGAGACCACACTTGGAATATTGTGTCCAGTTCTGGTCGCCCTACTATAGGAAAATACAGAGGCTTTGGAGAGGGTGCAAAGAAGGTTTACCAGGATGCTGCCTGGACTGGAGGGCTGTCCTAATGAAGAGAGGTTGACTAAGCTCGGAGTTTTCTCTCTGGAGAGAAGGAGGAAGAGAGGAGACCTGATCGAGGTGTACAAGATAATGAGAGGAATGGATAGAGTCAATAGCCAGAGACTTTTCCCCAGGGCAGGGTTGACTGGTACAAGAAGTCATAGCTTGAAGATATTAGGAGGAAGGTGTAAAGGAGACATCAGAGATTCTTTATGCAGAGAGTTGTGAATGCATGGAATGTGTTGCCAGCGGTAGTGGTGGAAGCAAAGTCATTGGGGACATTTAAGCGACTGCTGGACATGCACATGGATAGCAGTGAGTTGAGGGGTGCGTAGGTTAAGTTACTATATTTTACATTAGGATTAACCTTCGGCACAACATCGTGGGCCAAAGGGCCTGTTCTGTGCTGTACATTTCCATGTTCTAT